>NC_035439.2:88758687-88858941 GCF_002127325.2 Helianthus annuus | reverse complement strand
TGTAGCCGCCATGTAGCAAAGTGCTTGACTTGTGCTCAAGTTAAAGCCGAGCACCAAAAGCCGTCTGGCTTGCTACAACAGCCTGAACTTCCCTAGTGGAAGGGGAATGCGTAACTATGGACTCATAACCAAGTTACCAAAACCAGGAAAGAAACGATACAATATGGTCATAGTCGATAGGCTGACTAAATCAGCTCATTTTCTACCATTAAGGAGACTATAGCTCCGATATGTTAGCCCAACTTTATGTTGATAAGATTGTAGCCTTACACGGCATACCTGTGTCTATTATCTCCGACAGGGATACTAGATACACATCTCATCTTCTGGAAAAGTTTCCAGTAATCTTTGGGCACGCGTTTAAATTTTAGTACGGCTTACCATCCACAGACGGACGGTCAAAGTGAGCGTACTATCCAAACGCTAGAAGACATGCTTCGTGCATGTGCGATCGATTTAGGTGGTACTGGGATAAAAATCTACCCTGATCGAATTCTCCTACAATAATAGCTACCACACCAGCATAAAGGCTGTGCCTTTTGAGGCATTATATGGTAGGAAATGTAGATCGCCTGTTTTTGGGCGGAAGTAGGAGAGGTCCAATGTCGGGACCAGAGATTGTTTTCCAGACGACGGACAAGATTGTCCAGATCCGGGAACGTCTCAAGGCTGCCACGATAGGCAGAATAGCTACGCTGACCAAAGCGTAAGGATTTTCACTTCGAAGTGGGTGAAAAGGTATTACTTAAGGTATCGCCCTGGAAGGGGGTGATGCGTTTCGGCAAGAAGGGCAAGCTGAGTCCGAGATACATAGGGCCTTTTGAGGTCATTGAACGAGTCGGATCAGTTGCCTATAAACTGAACTTACCTGAAGAGCTCAATGGAATTCACAATGTGTTCCACATCTGCAATCTCAAAAAGTGCTTCGCCGACGAGTCATTGGTGATTCCACACACAGATGTGCATATAGATGAGAGCTTAAAGTTCATAGAAAAACCTTTGTCGATTGAAGATCGACAGGTGAAGAAGCTTCGCAGAAAGCACGTACCGATTGTAAAAGTCAAATGGGATGCTCGTAGAGGTCCTGAATATACGTGGGAAGTCGAAGCTACAATGAAAGAAAAATACCCCTATTTATTTGAGTAAATCTCGGGTCGAGATTTATTTTAAGGGGGTGAGGATGTAACACCTCGAAGTTTTGTGTCCAATGATGTGTTAACACGTGTCATTTGGTTACACGTGGCATCTATAATAAATAAAGGACTAATTTTGACAAACCTTGAAAGTATATAAATTCGAGGGTTATAAATGTCAACAAGGGTAAATATGCTGTATAGTATCCCTAAATAATGCTTAAACCTTCAAACGAATAAATTATAGATCGTACAAAAACAAAACGCGGAAGAAAGTGAGAGATTACAAACTACAGGGGTTAACTGTGTCAACATGTTTAATAATACCTCTGAGTGACCCTTTAACGTTCCAAAGACTTTGTAACGGTATTATACCCTCACTAAAATAATATATATGAATTTCGCGAAGTTTCGATATGAAACGAGAAAGTTACGATCGAATTCGTAGAAGAAGGGTTAAAAGCGTCAACAGTGAAAGTTAAGGCTTTCCAATATAATTAATAAATAAACCGGGGACTTAATAATGCGGGTAAATAACACGAGGCCCCTATCGGTAAATAACCGAGGGCCAAACCGCAAAGTCACCCCTTCAAACCCGAAAGGTCAGGTAAATCATTACGAAAGATTTCGTTATTAATGGCCGGATTCTGCAATCATTGCAAAAAGATTTAAAATTTCTGAAATCTTAACCCTACGCGGCCCGCATTGCATAATGGGTTAAGTTGAGGCGGGCCGCGAGCCTCCTCAATAACGCGTCTGATCTTTTAATCCCAGGCGGCCCGCATTGTAAATGCATGGAACCTCCATGCGGGCCGCATTGGACGCCCAGATGCAGAAACTTTGTGTTTTCTTGACTTTTGAGCATTGTGAACGATCAACCTCCAATAAATGAGGCATGGGTGCCCCCTACTCGACCCATACACCTCTGGGACACCTACCCATCACCTCTGGACTATTGTGGTGGTTGTAATGATCATAGAGGCTTGGCATTTGCTATAAATAGCCACCTTATGCAACATATCATTCACAACATCAAAACACACACCTCTGATCATTTCAAGAGCTCTCAAGTCCTTTTTCTCTGCTCCATATTCAAGTTCTAACTTCTGTAAGTTACCTTAATCATCCATTGTTCAGTTTATGCTTAGTTGTTAGCTAAAAACCAAACCGTCGTAACTACGGTTTGACTTTACAATAAATCAGTAATGGTTCAGTCTTATGACGAATCAAAAGTGGTTATGAGTTGGTATTTACGTGGGTAATAAACCTCTAAAATGGTTCCCCCTGATCACCACTCTAACTATGTCAAATGTCGAGTCAAACGTGCGGTTAAAAAGTCAACAGAAAGCTATTTTAGCGATTTATGCATAATCTGTAATGTATATGTTATGGAACCTGTTTTGACAATCATAAAACATGATAATAAGTATATAAACCTGTTTGCGCTCGTTTGAATCGATCATTTACTATATTGAACCGGTTCGGAGCCGAAAGTCGCATAAGTTTGACTTTTGCTTTGACTTCAGTTCTGACCCGTTTTAGTGAGGTATAAATATACCTTAGGACTCTCTTAGGACCAGGTCACATGTTGGTATACGCCTCTGTGGTCGGTTCATGAGTTATCCAAGTCTTTTACGTATTTCCGTCATTCGCCTAAAAGTTGACCGTAACGGCCTTTTAAAATTAAAACGAGTATTTCGGACACGTGAACGGACCAAGACCTTGCTTGTTAAATTATAAGCATGTCCTTAAAGTTTCACGTCAATCTGAGGCCTAGAATGAGAGTTATGCTAAAAGGCGCACTTTTAAGAAAGTTTTGTAATTAACGGCGCAATTAGCATAACGCCCATCTAACCCAAGTTTTCGTCACCAAAACTTTTACCCACTGTGGTAAAATAATATTTTGGGAATTTTAAAGATTTTTAATAAATTTTACCTTGCTCATAACCTGCGGTTATGGCTACGGTTCGGTAAATACCGAATATGCCCTTTTTGGCCAAAACGGGAGTTCTACAAGGTCTTTTGACCCGATTCCAGTTGCCACTGGTTTTAAATAATAAATAAAGTATTTTAAGCTTTATAAGCTGTTCGGGAAACTCAGATTTCCTGTAGAACTCGAAAATCCCTTTTAGAGTCTTTAAAATGACCGACAAGCCCCTACGGGGCATAATATTAACTTAAACTCGTTACGGGCATTACGGAAGGTATCCTACTGATACCAAAATACTTTTAAGGCATATTGACTTAGGAAATAAGCGTAGGACACTTATGGTTAACCGTTTCGCCTGTTTGCGCACACGGTACGGCTCATGAAACTAGTTTTCGTGCAATAGCCGATATGGGTCAAATTATATTATTGAACCCCAAAATCCAGAGTATGAACTATAAACCCATATAAAACAAGTCACTGAACTTGTTGGGTCCAACTCATACTCCATTCTCGGTTTTCGCCTTTTCGTGCGAATTAACCATATCTATATATCGGAATCAACCGGTTTAAGCTACGGCTAATATAAGGACCGTTAGGATTCTAAGAGGTTAATTAAAACCTTCGTTCCAGATTAGGAGCCCCAGTAAAAGCTATCGGTGACTTGCTCTAAATTAAGGATTAATACTTGCAAAGGTAAATACTTTAACTTATTTCCCCTATATGGGCTTGGGTTACGGTATATTAATACCGCTTGATTGAGCATTATATAATTCCATCGCTTAGGTGGTTAATTGATTAAATATGATCGGCTCATTTAAACAGTTTTGTTGCTTATAAGCCTTTGGGGGGTTTAATGACCGTTGTCCCGGATATCCTTGGCATCATTTTACGAAATGGCCACGACCATCGACATCCCGGTGTAGGCGTACACCCGGTATAAAGTGTCGACATTAAAATTAAAAGACGTAGCCGTTGGTTTTTGTACTACGGTTTTACGCAAACGTGGTGTGTCTATAAATCTTTAACCCGGCACGACCCGGGCTACTGAACGCATAAAAGAACATGTAAAACGTTCACAAGATCATTATGAATTTTCCCAAGTTATAAAAGAGTTTGTGCCTTGTGCATTCAAATCAATTTTAATAAACATTTTCAAATGTGTCAGTTGAATGTATTTACCAGTGTAAACTGACGTATTTTCCCCAAAAAGATTAAGTGCAGGTACCTAAACGTAATTGGCTGGTATTAGCTCCCTAGCGTCGGGATAAGTCTCGCAAGCTTGATTGTAGTATCTGATGGAACAATATTTTATATCTATTTACGATCCACTGTGGATATATCCAACCCCTGTAATACATTTTGATATTACGATCAGAGGTTGAAATTTATATATTTATCTTATGCTTCCGCTGTGCATTATATAATTGTGTGGTTTGACTATATTGTTGCCAACATCGTCACGGTAATCCCCCACCGGGCCCACCGGTGAGACACGTGGAAATCGGGGTGTGACACGTGAACGGACCATAACCTTGCTTATTAAATTATAAGCATGTCCTTAAAGTTTCACGTCAATCCGAGGTCTAGAATGAGAGTTATGCTAAAAAGCGCAATTAAAGTAAACTTTAGTAATTAACGGCGCAATTAGCATGACGACCATCTAAACCAAGATTTCGTCACCAAAACTTTTACCCACTGTATTAAAATAATATTTTGGGAATTTTAAAGATTTTTAATAATTTTTACCTCGCTCATAACCTGCGGTTATGGCTACGGTTCGGTAAATACCGAATATGCCCTTTTCGGCCAAAACATGAGTTCTACAAGGTCTTTTGACCCGATTCCAGTTGCTACTGGTTTTAAATAATAAATAAAGTATTTTAAGCTTTATAAGCTGTTCGGGAAACTCAGATTTCCTGTAGAACTCGAAAAGCCCTTTTAAAGTCTTTAAAATGACCGAAAAACCCCTACGGAGCGTAATATTAACTTAAACTCGTTACGGGCATCACGGAAGGTATCCTACTGATACCACAACTTCTTTAAGGCATATTGACTTAGGAAATAAGCGTACGACTCTCATGATTAACCGTTTCGCCTATTGCGCGCACGGTTCGGCTTATGAAACTAATTTTCATAAATTAGCCGATACGGGTCAAATTATATCATTTGAACCTCAAAATCCAGAGTGTGAACCATTAACCCATATAAAACAAGTCTCTGAACTTGTTGGGTCAGAATCACACTCCATTCTCGTTTTTCGCCTTTTCGCGCGATTAAACCATATGTATATATATAACGGAACCAACCGGTCTAGGCTACGGCCATTATAACGACTCGTTAGGATTCTAAGAGGTTAATTAAAACCGTCGTTCCAGATTAGGAGCCCCAGTAAAAGCTATCGGTGATTTAATCCAAATTAAGGAAATATACTTGCAAAGGTAAATACTTTAACTTATTCCCCCTATATGGGCTTGGGTTACGGTATATTAATACCGCTTGATTGAGCATTATATTCTTCCATCGCTTAGGTGGTTAATTAAATAATATGATCGGCTCATTTAAACAGTTTTGTTGCTTATAAGCCTTTGGGGGGTTTAATGACCGTTGTCCCGGATATCCTTGGCATCATTTTACGAATGGCCACGACCATCGACATCCCGGTGTAGGCGTACACCCGGTATAAAGTGTCGACATTAAATTAAAAGACGTAGCCGTTGGTTTTTATACTACGGTTTTACGCAAACGTGGTGTGTCTATAAATCTTTAACCCGGCACGACCCGGGCTACTGAACGCATAAAAGAACATGTAAAACGTTCACAAGATTTTATCATAAATTTTCCCAAGTTATAAAAGAGTTTGTGCCTTGTGCATTCAAACCAATTTTAATAAACATTTTCAAATGTGTCAGTTGAATGTATTTACCAGTGTAAACTGACGTATTTTCCCCAAAAAGATTAAGTGCAGGTACCTAAACGTAAATTGGCTGGTATTAGCTCCCTAGCGTCGTGATAAGTCTCGCAAGCTTGATTGCAGTATCTGATGGAACAATATTTTATGTTTATTTACGATCCGCTGTGGATATATTCAACTTCTGTAATACATTTGATATTACAACCAGAGGTTGAAATTTATATATTTATCTTTAAGCTTCCGCTGTGCATTATATAATTGTGTGGTTTGACCATATTGTTGCCAACATCGTCACGGTAATCCCCCACCGGGCCCACCGGTGAGACACGTGGAAATCGGGGTGTGACAGGTTGGTATCAGAGCCAACATTGAGTGAATTAAACACTATCCTATTGTGTTTAATCTCAATGACACAATTGCACCTACTTGAGTCTAGACAATAACTTAGGACAAATTCGGATTAATACTCCTTTTTGTCTTTATTTTCAATTCGATTTTTAATAAGTTTTGGAGCAGGAAAATGCCACCTGTTATATTCCAAGGAAGAGGAAGGGGAAGAAGAGGCAGAGGAGAAGTCGTGACACATCACGATAACGAAGCTGGACCATCAGGTACAAGACATCCTTCGATGACACGGAGCGAAGAACCACAACGAAGGAGAGATCTCTACGAACCCGCGAGGCATTCCACCTCACACAGCTCGACGCCATCTTATCGGCACTCCTTTGGGCCAAACTCAGAGAATGATCCCAACAACCCACAACCTTCCTTCATACCTCTACAACGTTCGGTATCGACCCGGAATTATGACGACCCTACTCCATACTACATAGGTCAGTTTAATCCGGCTGACTACATACAGGAACCATCAGGTTTTGTTCCACTAGGACCACAAGACAACTTTTCTGAAGATCCCATGGAGGAAGATGAGGATCCTACTGAACCAGCTCGTGGTACGCCCACGCATCCGATAGAAGTCTCTGATGGGTCATCCTTCCATGGCACACCCTATCAGGGACCAGACAGTTTCCAAGCGTTGTTTGACCGACATGAGTGGTACTACACGCCACCTCAACAGACATCTCAACAACCGCGACATCCACAGGATCCCTCTGAGGATTCACGCTTTGAGGCAGTTACGCCACCACCTCCGCCACCGGCGCAACCAGTAATACCTAATCCGCCAAGGCGTAGGAGGACGAATGCTCGTATGTCTACACGAGGAGGAGGGGGTATCCACTTCAGCACTCCTCGACATTCTAGTAGTAGCCACTATCCGCCACTACGAGAAGAAGGACCTTCAAGTCCTATACAGGAGGCGAACTCCGCACCAGCTGCACAAAATTCGCCACCATTTGGGTATGACCAACCCATACCTGCTTACACGGGTCCGACGGCTTATAACCCGTTCGAACCATCACAAGCACAATACAACTACGGCTATGAGCGCGACCCATATGTGGTGTCGGCAAGATATAATGCGCGCTACCCTGACGGAGCACATGGAAACATGGGACCAACGGACTACTCAGCTCATGGGTATCCAATACCTCCCAGACCTCCAGTTCCGCATCAAGCGCCACAACCACGTTTCTCTCCTCCTGAACAGGAAGAAATACTCCATCGACTAGATCGTGTGGAGAGAGAGTTCGAGGAAGAGAAGAAAAGCCACCGAGGATTTCTCAAAGGCTTGGCGAACTTACTAAAGGGCAAAAAGAAGAAACGTGACCATTAGCCCTTAATAGTTGTACTAATGTAATTTCTACTTTGAAATAAGTCCCTGCGTGGACATTTATCGTATTCAGTCTCTACGAAGACTTATCTTTAGTCCTTGCATGGACACCTATCTTGTATTAGTCCCTGCGTGGACTTGTCATTTATTTTTAAACCTCTATGGAGGTATGTATTATTTGAAAGACCCGTTTAGGGCAATATGTAACTTTATTTGAGATTTTGGAATGTATGTTATGAGTTTTGTTTTAATAAGTATAAAATAAATCAAAACCATTCCTTTTATATTGATCTGCCTAGATAAAGAGTCTTGAAAGGTGAAACCTAGCTTGGTGTCTTTTAAGATCCAGTCAAGATGGTACGACCTAATTGAAAAGATTCTGATTCCCTGTTAACCTCTGTACGCATGTTAACAATCATGGCAGATGTGATTCGTTAAAATCACGCACGTCATTCTTATGCAATAATCCTTTAAGGATTTCAAAACCCAACTAAATGATTTGTAAATCGTGGGTTAAATCACCAATGAAGGTGATCAGTATTATTAAAACATCCATTAGTGATGTAGTGCCTACGGGCCAACCATATTAAAACATCCATTAGTGATGTAGTGCCTACGGGCCAACCATATTAAAACATCCATTAGTGATGTAGTGCCTACGGGCCAACCATATTAAAACATCCATTAGTGATGTAGTGCCTACGGGCCAACCATCTTAAAACATCCATTAGTGATGTAGTGCCTACGGGCCAATATTATTAAAACATCCATTAGTGATGTAGTGCCTACGGGCCAGTATTATTAAAACATCCATTAGTGATGTAGAGCCTACGGGCCAGTATTATTAAAACATCCATTAGAGATGTAGTGCCTACGGGCCAACCATAACAAAACATCCATTAGAGGTGTAGTGCCTATGGGCCGTAATAATTGTCTTATAACGACAAAAGACAGTGGTAGTCTATGACTCTCTGTCAGAAAGCGATAAAAGAACTACGGTTCAATTCTCTATGCCTTTGATTCTCTGAAATCTCGGTTAATATTATAAAACATCATCATGATTAGGCTTTATGCTGCCAATACTATTTATATAGCTGAAATAGGATATATTCAAATCCTTATATTTAATGAAATAATAAGTTAACCAAATATGGTCTCTGTACCATGGTTGACAAATTGTCATAAACGACAATGATATAATAATCTCCTGAATAAAATTTGGTTATCTTCTATAACAGATTCAAGTTACAATGGCGGACCCCAACGGAGAGAATAGCCATACTAATGATGATGATTACTGTGACAACCCGAATTCTTGAGGTTAGTATTATCTTATTCCACGACCCTTTTGTTGTATTTACATATTCTTGAAATCTTAAACGAGTATTATACTAGTCGGGCTACGTTGCAAACTTGTTGATAGGACATATCCTTCGACCTAGAACCTTCGAAACATAAGAACTATCTGTAACAACTGTCACTAAAATCCCTAATTAGAATAGTAATTAGCTATTAAGGAAACTCTAATTGAGGCACCCAAGTGATTCTACACAAAACCCTAAAATTTTCAGAATTTTCAGAATCAGGATCAGGGCCCCTAAAACTCAGGGGGGGATAAACCCTAGCCAACGATTATCTTCATAACTAAATGTAAAAATCGAATTTTAAGAAACTGACAACACAACAAGCCTACACGCACGAAGGGCTACTCTATGAAAATAGGGTGGTCACTCGCGTAGCGCGACGCCTAAGGGGGTACCCCCTCGCGCTACGCGACGGTGTCAAAATTTCAGTATAAATAGTAGGGGTTGGGACTTGAATTTTGGCACTTGAACGACGAAAATCGGAGTTACGTAGGTCGAGTTATAAGCAAAACAGTCCAACACACACACACAATTATCGAATCGCTGCCGCAAAACAGGGTAATTAGTCGATCGTTATTACGATTCAGTTTCCGGGATCAATATACCCAAAGAATGTCTAAGTGCCGCCCACATTGGGCTATGCTTTATCGTTGTCGATAATTCGATAATGAGCCGAAGCATTGTACTTTGTCGTTGTCGATAATTCGATATACGAGTTGAAGTACTCTACTTTATCGTTTGTCATTTTGATAAATGAGCCGAAGTATTGCACTTGGACATTCATTGTCAAAATTGATCTCGGGGAATTATCATAATCGTTGTATTGATCACTAATCCTGTTTTGTGTGCATTATTGTGAAATTAGAAATAATCAAGGCTAATCAGTAGGCTTATACACTGCTCGTTAAATCTGCAATGTGAGTCATTCTTCTTTTTATCAACTGTTTTACAATACTCCAAATTATTTTCAAAGTGTTATAATTACAGGGACTAAGTCGTGGATATCTTGATTTATTGGTTAGTGGGGTATTGTGCACATTACTATTTCTCCCAGTTAGGTTCATTGACCTACTAGGGAGAAACGTCACTATTAGAGTTCATTGACCTAATAGTGGTATGACCATCGTCACCATTGTGACTTGTCACCATTGTGACAGAAAGCCAGATAAAAATAAGATATGAACCATTGTAATCGCTCTTATGCTGTAATTTATACTATGAGTCATTTCCTAAAAACTGAATGAACTCACTCAGTATTTCCCCGCTGACAAAACCTTTTTCAAACATGTTTCAGGTAATCTGTTGTGAGCAAAGAAAAGTGCCAGGAAGCACTACCAGCTTAGAAAAGTGGCTCAGTGTAAATAAATAAAGGAACATGTTTTAAAAATAAAGATTTCCATGGAAATCACAGTATTGTAAATTACTGGGTTTTATCCCTAAATTATATAATGAGCAGTTTAATACTAAAGATCCTGTTTTAAAAAGACTTCCGCTGTCGCCTAAATTAAATACCGCGGGATTTCTGTTCCGCGGCTCCTGAAACGGGTCAAACCGAGTCGGGGGCCGTGACAGAAATAAGGTGGTATCAGAGCCACTTCTCAAGCCACTGATTTAAGCCAATTAAGTATTTAGAAAATACTTAATTTCCATTAATTGCTATTTTGTGATTATTTGTTTATTTATCTGACTAATTGTGTACAGTATGAGCAGATCTTTATATGCTAGTCAATATAGTAAGTCATGCAATTTCTTAAATAATTTGACTCAAATATTAGTACCTTTATTATCTACAATCTAGAAGTCTTATCAAGAAAATCATAAAATAAAACCTCGTATGATGTAAATTTCAATAATACCCAGTAGGAACACAGATTTAAAAAGTTTTCTATAAATTTTATGAATTCTGACTATGTCTATTTTGCTAAACAGCATGAGTAACTTGTCTGAGGCCCTTCAGAATTTAAATCTCTATCCAGTAAGAGTAGAGGTTTCCAGAGATTTCAATAGGTATATACCAGATATAAAAGAACCTATAGAATTCGATGCTTTACCTCCCAAGAAACCCACGCCCAAGGAAATAGAAATTGGGGAAAGTTCTAGGCAAATTGAAAAGTTACCATCTCCGGAAGAGTTAGATTCTATAATGGCAAGCCCTAATACTATTAAGCCTGTTAATGAAACTATTCTTAATTGCTCTCTCGAAACACAATTACCAATGAACTTAGAACCATCTATTCCAAACCCTTCAATCCACTCGCAAATAGACGAATGGTTAATTAATGAAATACAGTTACAAAACCATCCCTATAAGCTTTTTCCTTAAAGTTCCATCTAGAACCTTTACCAAATCCACCAATGAGTAACAAGAATAAGACTGAACTTCGCTTTGGTGAAGAACTAATAGATACTGGGAATAGAATCCAAGAGACTGGGAAACAGATCTCCTGGAAATACGATAAGAGGGAATACAGTTACTAGAAAATCGTTTACAAAAGGATAGGGGATTTATGAAACTGTTATTATAGTAATAGTAAAACCAGTATGTGTAAGATAAATAATAAAACAGTTGTATATAGAAGCATGAAATTTTAGAAAATTTACAAATTTTGTTCGTATACGTGATTATGTGCAATTAAGTATAATATTTTGTATACTAATTATTTATCTATAACTTAGTTGTCAAATGGAAAACGCTAATAATGAACCAGTTAATGAGGCTAATGATTCTGAACAACAACCGGGGGATCAATATATGACTAGGCAGGATATAGAAAATATCGTTGCTCAAGGGATAGCCAACACTATTCCAACAATGATAGCTCAAGGGATAGCCAACGCTATTCCAGCCATCGTTGCTGCTGTTAAAGATCCAATAGAACCACAACAACCCGTTCCTAGCAAACGTATTTCTGAAGATAACTTCAGTAATAGCGTAAACGGAGGCAATGATCATGTTAATCATGACAATGAACCACAACCAGCGCCGCTCCCTAAGAAAATGAAAGTTGCAACGCCTGGTTGCACTTACAAGGAATTTCTTGCTTGTAAACCATCTGAGTTTGCAGGCAACGAAGGAGCGACTGCGGCACTACGTTGGTTAGAGAAAACTGAGGCAGTAATTGCCATAAGTAAATGTGCTCAGGATGATCAGGTCATGTACGCGTCAAACCTTTTCAAAGAAGGAGCGCTAGAATGGTGGAATACGGTGTTACAATCAAAAGGAAGAAGGATGGCGTATGCTATGAACTGGGAAGAATTTAAAAGCTTGGTAGAAAGAAAATTCTGTCCCGAATATGAAAAGGAACAAATGACAAACAAGTTTTTAACCCACCGAATGGTTGATGTAGATTGTCGAAAGTATACTACGACATTCTTCGAATATGCTCGAGTAGTACCAACCCTGGCTTCGCCAGAGCCAGTACTTATTTCTCGATATATTTGGGGATTGATTTCTGAAATCCGTAACATCGTCAAGGCTGCGAAACCTCGCACGATTGATGATGCGGTAGATTTAGCCAATACTCTGACTGACGAACTAGTACGGACAAGAGAAGAAAATAGAAGGAAGGAAGTAGCCCAAAAGATTACCCAGGTAATCCGTTCGGATAACCATAACGATTTTAAGAAAGGAGGGAATGGGCAATCTTCTACTAGTTCATTTTGCAATTTTTGCAAAAGAAAGCATTTTGGAAGATGCAAAGGATACTGCAATTTTTGCAAAATTCCGGGGCATCAGGAAGAAGACTGCAGGAGGAAGAAATTTTCAATTTGTTACAACTGTGGAGAAACTGGACATCTTAGGCCAAATTGTCCAAAACTGAACAAACCATCTGACACTAAAGCCAAACCTGCAGAAAAAGCAAAAAGGAATGCAAGAGCCTTTCAATTGACTGCTCAGGAGACAGAGCTCATTCCAGATGTAATAGCCGGTACGTCCTAGGTTACAACGTTTACACAAAAAGTATTAACTGACTCTGATGCACACCAAAGTTTTATAAAATACTTCATTCTGTCAACCTAAGACAAATCTTTACAGTCAAAACATGCAAAAAGGAAAATATAACTTTCAGGTCATATAATTCTTCGCTAACCTAATTCCTATAAAATTAGCCAAGTTTAATGTTGTGTTAGAAATAGATTAGTTAGTAACCAACCCTACTCGAATTCTCTGTGATAAGAACTTTATAGAAAATCCAGGTAACCGCCGGAGAAGTATTTATGATTATAGGAAATAAACCACGTAAGGTCACATGATAAATCATGAAGATATTCACTTAGATCCTGCTAAGATAGCAATGGAAGAGTTCGCAATCTTTAAAATGGAAAGTAAGTATTTTGTAAAATTTAGCCGGATACTATAGGCAGTTTATTAAGGATTCTTTTAGATAGATATATCCTTAACTAAGTTAACACAGTTAATTCTAAATAAGAACCCGAACAAAAAGAAGCCTTTAGCTAGCCTTACCAGAAGGAACAGAAGATTTTAAAGTATACGGTAATGCTTCAAAGTTAAAATTTGGATATATGGTAATGCGACACAAAAAAAAAAAAAGGAAATTGTGTATGCATCAAGGCAATTGCAAAAGCACGAAGAAAGCCTTACCACTTATAAGCCTAAAAATTAGAAACCACAAGTTATCCTTAAGATTAGGAAACATTATCTAAGCAAGCTTACTATCCATATGGGTCATAAGATTTTAAGATACATATTTGAGCAACAAGAATTAAACATGAGGAAAAAGGGAAATCCTCGATGACTACGACTATGATATTTAGTATCACGAAGGAAAGGCTGAAGACGGTTAGAAGAACTATACAAATAATAAACAAAAGCCGTCGAAGTCCAAGTTGGAGACAAAATGCTATTGAAAGTATTTCCTTGGAAAGGAATTTATAAATTCGGTAAGAGAAGAAGCTAAGTCTCTTATACGTAGGACCATTACCAGTAATCCAACACATAGGACCAGTAGCTTATCATTTTCAACTACCAGAAGAATTAGCTGGAGTACATGATGTGTTTCATATATCCAATCTCAAGAAACGTCTATCAGACGAATCCTTGGTAGTACCTCTTCAAGATATAGAGATAAATGATAAAGAAACCCCTACAAATAGAAGATCGGAAGATTAAGTTTCTCAAAAACAAACGACTAGTGCTAGTGAAAGTCAAATGGGAATCCAGAAGAGAACCGGAATACACTTGGGAATTAGAGTCAGAAATGAAGAGCAAGTATCCTCATCTATTTCAGTGAATCTCGAGGACGAGATTTTTCTTAAGGTGGGGAGGATGTAACAACTGTCACTAAAATCCCTAATTAGAATAGTAATTAGCTATTAAGGAAACTCTAATTGAGGCACCCAAGTGATTCTACACAAAACCCTAAAATTTTCAGAATTTTCAGAATCAGGATCAGGGCCCCTAAAACTCAGGGGGGGATAAACCCTAGCCAACGATTATCTTCATAACTAAATGTAAAAATCGAATTTTAAGAAACTGACAACACAGCAAGCCTACACGCACGAAGGGCTACTCTATGAAAATAGGGTGGTCACTCGCGTAGCGCGACGCCTAAGGGGGTACCCCCTCGCGCTACGCGACGGTGTCAAAATTTCAGTATAAATAGTAGGGGTTGGGACTTGAATTTTGGCACTTGAACGACGAAAATCGGAGTTACGTAGGTCGAGTTATAAGCAAAACAGTCCAACACACACACACAATTATCGAATCGCTGCCGCAAAACAGGGTAATTAGTCGATCGTTATTACGATTCAGTTTCCGGGATCAATATACCCAAAGAATGTCTAAGTGCCGCCCACATTAGGCTATGCTTTATCGTTGTCGATAATTCGATAATGAGCCGAAGCATTGTACTTTGTCGTTGTCGATAATTCGATATACGAGTTGAAGTACTCTACTTTATCGTTTGTCATTTTGATAAATGAGCCGAAGTATTGCACTTGGACATTCATTGTCAAAATTGATCTCGGGGAATTATCATAATCGTTGTATTGATCACTAATCCTGTTTTGTGTGCATTATTGTGAAATTAGAAATAATCAAGGCTAATCAGTAGGCTTATACACTGCTCGTTAAATCTGCAATGTGAGTCATTCTTCTTTTTATCAACTGTTTTACAATACTCCAAATTATTTTCAAAGTGTTATAATTACAGGGACTAAGTCGTGGATATCTTGATTTATTGGTTAGTGGGGTATTGTGCACATTACTATTTCTCCCAGTTAGGTTCATTGACCTACTAGGGAGAAACGCCACTATTAGAGTTCATTGACCTAATAGTGGTATGACCATCGTCACCATTGTGACTTGTCACCATTGTGACAGAAAGCCAGATAAAAATAAGATATGAACCATTGTAATCGCTCTTATGCTGTAATTTATACTATGAGTCATTTCCTAAAAACTGAATGAACTCACTCAGTATTTCCCCGCTGACAAAACCTTTTTCAAACATGTTTCAGGTAATCTGTTGTGAGCAAAGAAAAGTGCCAGGAAGCACTACCAGCTTAGAAAAGTGGCTCAGTGTAAATAAATAAAGGAACATGTTTTAAAAATAAAGATTTCCATGGAAATCACAGTATTGTAAATTACTGGGTTTTATCCCTAAATTATATAATGAGCAGTTTAATACTAAAGATCCTGTTTTAAAAAGACTTCCGCTGTCGCCTAAATTAAATACCGCGGGATTTCTGTTCCGCGGCTCCTGAAACGGGTCAAACCGAGTCGGGGGCCGTGACACTATCCTTCGATCCAGAACCTTTCGAAGGATGATCTTGCAATCGCATGTTCGAAAGATCAGATCCTTCGGCAATCATTCGGATCCTTCGAGGCAGACCCTTCGATTAAAGGCCTTAACTTTCGGCCCAACTTGTTACCGGCCCAAACCCCCCACCTATATTAACAGCAGTTACGTAGAAGGCATAGAGTCAATCGAACAATTCCAAACCCTAGAAACCTTTTGGGCAACGGCAGAAATCAGGAACCTCCTGTTGTGTTCATCATCATATTCTCATCCATCATTTGGTTAGTATAATCCTTTGCATATTGTTCCTATGTGATGCTCTCAATTACATGATCTTGTTTGATAGATAGTTCATGCATGGAACTAGGGTTTAACAAGTAGGTGATTGATTGACGATTTCTGTGATATAATGTTGATTGATGTTATTGTCCCACATTCCTGTTTCAACCGATTAGGGTTAATTTGATGAATGGTTTCGGGTTGTTGTAGAACCGGACTAGGGTTAATCGGTTGGATTAATGCTAATCGGTTGTATTCCAGCCCATCGGATAGGCTATTGATTATTGTTGTTCGGTTATCGTGATTTGTTTGAATATCATATCGTACATTAGAGCACAAGTATGCACTCATTCACACACGTTCATGGACTGACTTCTAGTGAAAACACAAAACGTGATTGTCGGATTGTATGATTAGGGTTACTGTAACCGAAAGATGCTGTAACTGTTTGTTGAATGAAAACTGCTGTGATCGAATGATAACCGTAGTATCGAAAGATAACAGTAGGCCGAAACATTGTTGTTGACCGAAAGATAACTGTTGACCGAAACATTGTTGTTGACCGAAAGATAACTGTTGACCGAAACATTGTTGTTGACCGAAAGATAACTGTTGACCGAAAGATAGTTGATATGTCGAAAGATGTGTCGAAACATAACTGATGTGTCGAACAATAACTATGAATCGAAAGATGATAACTGTGAACCGAAAGATAATGTGTCGAAAGATGTTGTACCTGAATTAGTTTCCTAACATGCTTAGTGATGAATGTGAACATTGGTGATCGTGTACATGATTGAATGAGAAATGATACGTGATGTGCTTGTATGCAAACTGACTGTTAAATGTAAATATCATAGGGCTTGGTAAATCACCGTGGTTAAACGAATAATTAATTCTACCGAGCAATCCCAGGTGAGTTCACTACATTCGAGCATGCGTCCCAGTGGTTGGGGACAGTCAGTGGGTATCCCATGGGGGGGATAAGTCTTTGGGTAAAAACGGGTATATTGGTTAATATTCTCACCTATCATCTTTTGTAAGTCCCTCATCGGGTATTAGTTAGTAGCGCTACTTAGGTTTGGCACCCTCACCCCGTGCCTGTAGAGGACGGAGGTGAACTAATGACCCAGTCTGGCCCAGTACTAGATAGGAGTACCTGGGAAGGGCAGTCATGTATTTCAGGAGCCGTCCGTGTTTGGAAATGAGATATTAACAATATTACTTGCATTGGGTATTGAACTATTTTATATACAACGGGTAATCAAACGTTTTCTAAAACTGTGAACTCGCCAGCTTTGTCTGATACACGTGTTACATGCTCGCAGGTCCTTAGGTACTTGGAAAGCAGGAACTTGCTGGCTGGAGGGCGCGAGTGGTCATGGTTGCTTGATGGATTTATTATTAGACATTTATTTACTATGATTGATTGGATAACATTTATATTACGATACATTAACGCTTCCGCTAAACTTATGGTTTTTGAATAACTTATGTTGGGATTTCAGTATCTTTAAATAATGAACTTTTATTTCAAACTTGTGATTCAATGTAATTGGTGGCTCATTGCTGGTCGTCACACGCCTATCAGGGACACTCCCTAGGGGGTAATTTTGGGGGTGTGACAGTTTGGTATCAGAGCCACTGGTTATAGTGAATTGGTTTTAAAAATGTTTTATAAAACCAGACTATAACTGAACTGATACGACATACTGATACGACATGGACCATGACACTCAGCTCCAGGCAGCAAGGTTCGTCTCTTGTTTTGTTTACTATTGTGTAATATAGTTAGTACATACTCATGATTGATATCACACTCGAACGCACACATGCCATTACAATACGAATTACTATGCTACCTGTCCATACTACGTGTTTTTAAGAGTAGGACTCTTCTTGTGTTTACATGATCTATGTTGTGATATCGATGGTCGTACTGTATGAATTAGGGGAAACCTTCTAACATGAGTAGGGAGGAACTGAGATAAGCATGCAAATCAGGTTATTATTATGGGTGCACACATAATAACAACGTGAGGTGCATGTGAGTCCCAGTAAATCTCGACTAGTGTGAAAAAGGAATCCCGCGTTGTTAGTCAATGTTGTATTAGTACCTCGAAAACTGTGAATACTATAGCAATACTTGACATTCGCCTGAAATGGTCTGTTAATTTGTTACTTCTTCCCATACTTATAGAATCATGAACGGACGTGGTGGAGGTCGTCGTGGTGGACGCGGTGGGCGTGGTGGAGGCCGCGGTGGCGGACAAGGCGAAATCCATATGACTCAAGCTGAGCTAGAGGCATTACTCAACGCCCAGGTGGCTGCAGCCTTGGCAGCTTATCAGGCTGGTCAGCCGGCGCCACAAAACCAGCCTCACCCACCGGTCTGCACTTTTAAAACTTTCATGGATTGCAAGCCACAGACCTTCAGTGGCACTGAAGGGGCTGTAGGACTTATACGCTGGTTCGAAAAGGCGGAGTCAGTGTTTGCGATATGTAACTGCCCAGTTGGGGATAGGGTAAAGTTTGCAGCAGGCACGCTTCAGGATGGTGCCTTGACCTGGTGGAATGCCCAGGTCCAACTGCTAGGTATTGAGGCGGCGAACGCCACTACGTGGGATGATTTCAAGGAACTGATGAGAGAGGAATATTGCCCTCGAGACGAGATACAGAAGTTAGAGAATGAGTACTACGATCTAAAAATGGTGGGGTCTGAAATTGAGGCGTATGTGAAGCGGTCGTATGAGTTAGCTGATTTGTGTCCGACTCTGTCCCGACCCATGTCCCGAAGAATCGAGTTGTTTATTAAGGGGTTACCTCCACGGGTGAAGGGTTTAGTTACAGCGGCGAACCTCAATAACCTAACTCATATTGTTAGATTGGCGCATAAGATCGTTGACCAGGAAGTGGAGAGCGACTCATTGCCACCTCGTATTTCTAGCACTACCACAGCTGCCACTACTTCCACTGCATCTGCTGTTGATAGCAAACGTAAGTGGAACGATGCGGACAAGGGGTCCAACTCTGCACAGCCTCAGAAGAAGACGGATACTGGCAGCACCCGCAGTTTCAGTCAGACAGCATCAGTAAATCAGAACTCGAGTAACAGATCAGGGCAGGGATCATATGCGGGGAAGCTACCCTTGTGCAGCAAGTGTGATTTTCATCACAAGGGGCAGTGTACTCGAGTTTGTCATCGGTGTAATCGACCGGGGCACAAGGCCAGGGATTGTAGGACCACACTTCCAGCTCAGCAGCAGCCAGCGCAGCAGGCGGGTAGGCAACAGCCTCAGCAAGCTCAGGGTAATCAGAAAGAGTGTTATCAGTGTGGGGCCGAGGGGCACTTCAAGCGAGACTGCCCTCAGCTGAGACAGAACACAGGGGGTGGTAACGGGAATAACAATGCAGGGAACAACGGGGGTAATGTTGCGCGTGGGCGCGGGTTTGTGCTGGGAGCTGGGGAAGCGCGGAACGACGGCAACGTGGTTACTGGTACGTTTTTCAGTGAACGGTGTTATTGCTTCTATTTTATTGACTCTGGTGCCGACTGGAGTTACGTGTCTTTAGAGTTTAGTTCCCAGTTAGGATTAAGTCCTACACTTCTCGTAATGAAACACATAGTAGAAATCGCAAATGGTAAAACAATCGAAGCTACACATGTTCTATTTGGGTGTAAAATCGATCTTCTGGGTCAAGTCTTCGACATTGATTTAATTCCTATTACTCTTGGAAGTTTCGACGTGATCGTTGGTATGGACTGGTTGTCCAAGAATCAAGCGGAGATTCTCTGTAAGGAGAAGATCATACGTGTTCCCCTTCCTAGTGGGGAATTTCTATCAGTTCAAGGTCATCGCAGCGGGACCCCAGTTAGGATTGTTTCGGCAATGAAGGCTCAGAAGTATTTGCGTAAGGGCTATCCTGCTATATTAGCTCTTGTTACCGATTCATCGTCTGATGAAAGGAAGATCGAGGATCTTCCAGTTGTTCGGGAATATCCTGACGTATTTCCTGAGGAACTTCCTGGTTTACCTCCACATCGTCAGGTGGAATTCCAGATTGACCTCGCCCCAGGGGCAGCCCCAGTTGCTCGTGCTCCTTATCGTCTTGCGCCAGGAGAACTGCAGGAATTATCAAACCAACTCCAAGAGCTGTTGGATAGGGGTTTCATCCGACCTAGCTCTTCCCCCTGGGGAGCCCCAGTCTTATTTGTGAAAAAGAAGGACGGGTCCTTACGAATGTGTATAGATTATCGCGAGCTCAACAAGATGACGATCAAAAACCGTTATCCTTTGCCTCGTATTGACGACCTGTTTGACCAGTTACAAGGGTCGAGCTTTTACTCTAAGATCGACTTAAGGTCTGGTTATCATCAAGTGCGAGTCAGAGAGGAAGACGTTCCCAAAACCGCGTTTCGGACGCGATACGGACACTATGAGTTCTTGGTTATGCCATTCGGGTTAACCAACGCACCAGCGGTATTCATGGACCTCATGAACCGCGTGTGCAAGCCCTACCTTGATGACTTCGTGATCGTTTTTATTGACGACATTCTAATTTACTCCAAGAACAAGGAGGATCACGAGCGGCACCTACGCCTTATCCTAGAACTCCTGAGGAGGGAGCAGTTGTACGCAAAGTTTTCTAAGTGTGATTTTTGGATACGGGAGGTACATTTTCTGGGGCATATAGTCAATGAGGTAGGCATACATGTGGATCCTGCCAAAGTTGACGCCATTAGAAATTGGGCGGCACCAAAGAACCCTTCGGAGGTGCGGCAATTTCTCGGTCTAGCAGGGTATTATCGCCGTTTCATTCAGAACTTCTCAAAGATTGCACAGCCACTCACCTCGTTAACACAGAAGAAAGTAGTTTACTCTTGGGGGACGAAGCAGGAGGATGCTTTCCAGCTTTTGAAACAAAGGTTATGCAGCGCACCAATCTTATCTCTACCGGATGGCACTGAGGATTTTGTAGTTTATTGTGATGCTTCGATTCAGGGTCTCGGTTGCGTGTTGATGCAACGCGAGAAGGTGATAGCTTACGCTTCTCGACAGTTGAAGGTTCACGAGAAGAACTATACGACACATGACTTGGAGTTAGGAGCAGTGGTGTTTGCACTGAAGATTTGGAGGCACTATTTATACGGTACGAAGTGCGTTATCTATACCGACCACAAGAGCCTTCAGCATATCTTTGACCAAAAAGAATTGAACATGCGTCAGCGTCGTTGGGTGGAGTTGTTCAATGATTACGAGTGTGCCATCAAATACCACCCAGGTAAAGCTAACGTTGTGGCGGACGCACTTAGCCGCAAAGAAACGAAGCCTAAACGTGTTCGCGCATTACAACTCACTATTCATTCCAACCTTCCTGATAAGATTCGTACGGCTCAGACTGAGGCATTGAAGGAAGAGAACATCGAAGCTGAGGGTTTACGCGGTATGGAAAAGCAGCTTGAACAGGGATCTGATGGCATCTACTACATTATGGGAAGAGTATGGGTTCCTCTGTTTGGTGATCTTAGAGAACTTGTAATGAATGAAGCACACAAGTCACGATATTCTATTCACCCGGGATCGGACAAGATGTATCACGATCTTAAGGTTATGTATTGGTGGCCGAATATGAAAGCCCTCATCGCCACGTACGTGAGTAAATGCTTAACTTGTGCTAGAGTTAAAGCGGAACATCAGAAGCCTTCGGGTCTACTGCAGCAGCCAGAAATACCCAAATGGAAGTGGGAACAGATCGCTATGGATTTCGTTACTGGATTACCAAGGACTCAGGCTGGAAACGATACTATATGGGTGATTGTTGATCGACTCACGAAATCGGCCCATTTTCTAGCAATCAAGGAAACAGATAAGTTTTCGCAGCTTGCAGCAGTGTATCTTAAGGAGGTAGTTGCTAGACACGGAGTGCCAACTTCTATCATCTCAGATCGAGATCCGCGTTTTACTTCTGAACTATGGCAGTCTATGCACAAATTGTTCGGTTCGAAACTTGATATGAGCACCGCTTACCACCCACAGACGGATGGTCAGAGTGAGCGCACTATTCAGACACTTGAAGACATGCTGCGGGCATGTGTGATCGATTTTGGGAAGGGATGGGAAAGACACTTGCCGTTAATAGAGTTCTCTTACAACAACAACTACCACACAAGTATTCAGGCAGCTCCGTTCGAAGCATTGTATGGGCGGAAATGTCGTTCCCCTCTCTGTTGGGCAGAAGTAGGTGACAGTCAACTCACAGGTCCTGAACTCATTCTGGAAACTTCACAAAATATAGCTCGGATAAGGGATCGTGTGGCAGCAGCGCGTGATCGCCAGAAAAGTTATGCTAACAAGCGTAGAAAGCCTTTGGAGTTCGAAGTTAATGATCGGGTTATGTTGAAAGTTTCACCGTGGAAGGGCGTTGTACGCTTTGGGAAGCGTGGCAAGCTTAATCCACGTTACATTGGGCCATTCAAAATTCTTGAGCGAATCGGTAAAGTCGCTTACAGACTCGAGTTACCTGCGGAATTAGGTAATGTTCACAATGTCTTTCACGTTTCGCAACTAAAGAAGTGTCTGGTTGATGAGACACTGGTTGTGCCATTTCAAGAGCTCAAGTTGGATGACAAGCTGCAGTTTGTTGAAGAGCCTATTGAAATCATGGATCGGGAGGTCAAGGTGCGTAAACACAGTCGAATTCCGATTGTTAGGGTTCGTTGGAATTCAAGGCGTGGACCGGAGTTCACGTGGGAACGCGAGGATCAGATGAAACTAAAGTACCCTCACCTCTTTCCCAAAGACAAGGCAGAGTCGAGCAAAACTAGTGAATCTCGGGACGAGATTCCCCTTCAAGTTGGGGATGATGTAACACCTGAGGAAAATCCGCAACAATCTTGAATTGTCACTCCACTCTCCGTACCTACTTGCTAAATTTCGGGACGAAATTTCCTTCAAGTTGGGGATGATGTGACAACCCGAATTCTTGAGGTTAGTATTATCTTATTCCACGACCCTTTTGTTGTATTTACATATTCTTGAAATCTTAAACGAGTATTATACTAGTCGGGCTACGTTGCAAACTTGTTGATAGGACATATCCTTCGACCTAGAACCTTCGAAACATAAGAACTATCCTTCGATCCAGAACCTTTCGAAGGATGATCTTGCAATCGCATGTTCGAAAGATCAGATCCTTCGTCAATCATTCGGATCCTTCGAGGCAGACCCTTCGATTAAAGGCCTTAACTTTCGGCCCAACTTGTTACCGGCCCAAACCCCCCACCTATATTAAACAGCAGTTACGTAGAAGGCATAGAGTCAATCGAACAATTCCAAACCCTAGAAACCTTTTGGGCGACGACAGAAATCAGGAACCTCCTGTTGTGTTCATCATCATATTCTCATCCATCATTTGGTTAGTATAATCCTTTGCATATTGTTCCTATGTGATGCTCTCAATTACATGATCTTGTTTGATAGATAGTTCATGCATGGAACTAGGGTTTAACAAGTAGGTGATTGATTGACGATTTCTGTGATATAATGTTGATTGATGTTATTGTCCCACATTCCTGTTTCAACCGATTAGGGTTAATTTGATGAATGGTTTCGGGTTGTTGTAGAACCGGACTAGGGTTAATCGGTTGAATTAATGCTAATCGGTTGTATTCCAGCCCATCGGATAGGCTATTGATTATTGTTGTTCGGTTATCGTGATTTGTTTGAATATCATATCGTACATTAGAGCACAAGTATGCACTCATTCACACACGTTCATGGACTGACTTCTAGTGAAAACACAAAACGTGATTGTCGGATTGTATGATTAGGGTTACTGTAACCGAAAGATGCCGTAACTGTTTGTTGAATGAAAACTGCTGTGATCGAATGATAACCGTAGTATCGAAAGATAACAGTAGGCCGAAACATTGTTGTTGACCGAAAGATAACTGTTGACCGAAACATTGTTGTTGACCGAAAGATAACTGTTGACCGAAACATTGTATCGTGTGGCAGCAGCGCGTGATCGCCAGAAAAGTTATGCTAACAAGCGTAGAAAGCCTTTGGAGTTCGAAGTTAATGATCGGATTATGTTGAAAGTTTCACCGTGGAAGGGCGTTGTACGCTTTGGGAAGCGTGGCAAGCTTAATCCACGTTACATTGGGCCATTCAAAATTCTTGAGCGGATGGGTAAAGTCGCTTACAGACTCGAGTTACCTGCGGAATTAGGTAATGTTCACAATGTCTTTCACGTTTCGCAACTAAAGAAGTGTCTGGTTGATGAGACACTGGTTGTGCCATTTCAAGAGCTCAAGTTGGATGACAAGCTGCAGTTTGTTGAAGAGCCTATTGAAATCATGGATCGGGAGGTCAAGGTGCGTAAACACAGTCGAATTCCGATTGTTAGGGTTCGTTGGAATTCAAGGCGTGGACCGGAGTTCACGTGGGAACGCGAGGATCAGATGAAACTAAAGTACCCTCACCTCTTTCCCAAAGACAAGGCAGAGTCGAGCAAAACTAGTGAATCTCGGGACGAGATTCCCCTTCAAGTTGGGGATGATGTAACACCTGAGGAAAATCCGCAACAATCTTGAATTGTCACTCCACTCTCCGTACCTACTTGCTAAATTTCGGGACGAAATTTCCTTCAAGTTGGGGATGATGTGACAACCCGAATTCTTGAGGTTAGTATTATCTTATTCCACGACCCTTTTGTTGTATTTACATATTCTTGAAATCTTAAACGAGTATTATACTAGTCGGGCTACGTTGCAAACTTGTTGATAGGACATATCCTTCGACCTAGAACCTTCGAAACATAAGAACTATCCTTCGATCCAGAACCTTTCGAAGGATGATCTTGCAATCGCATGTTCGAAAGATCAGATCCTTCGGCAATCATTCGGATCCTTCGAGGCAGACCCTTCGATTAAAGGCCTTAACTTTCGGCCCAACTTGTTACCGGCCCAAACCCCCCACCTATATTAAACAGCAGTTACGTAGAAGGCATAGAGTCAATCGAACAATTCCAAACCCTAGAAACCTTTTGGGCGACGACAGAAATCAGGAACCTCCTGTTGTGTTCATCATCATATTCTCATCCATCATTTGGTTAGTATAATCCTTTGCATATTGTTCCTATGTGATGCTCTCAATTACATGATCTTGTTTGATAGATAGTTCATGCATGGAACTAGGGTTTAACAAGTAGGTGATTGATTGACGATTTCTGTGATATAATGTTGATTGATGTTATTGTCCCACATTCCTGTTTCAACCGATTAGGGTTAATTTGATGAATGGTTTCGGGTTGTTGTAGAACCGGACTAGGGTTAATCGTTGGATTAATGCTAATCGGTTGTATTCCAGCCCATCGGATAGGCTATTGATTATTGTTGTTCGGTTATCGTGATTTGTTTGAATATCATATCGTACATTAGAGCACAAGTATGCACTCATTCACACACGTTCATGGACTGACTTCTAGTGAAAACACAAAACGTGATTGTCGGATTGTATGATTAGGGTTACTGTAACCGAAAGATGCTGTAACTGTTTGTTGAATGAAAACTGCTGTGATCGAATGATAACCGTAGTATCGAAAGATAACAGTAGGCCGAAACATTGTTGTTGACCGAAAGATAACTGTTGACCGAAACATTGTTGTTGACCGAAAGATAACTGTTGACCGAAACATTGTTGTTGACCGAAAGATAACTGTTGACCGAAAGATAGTTGATATGTCGAAAGATGTGTCGAAACATAACTGATGTGTCGAACAATAACTATGAATCGAAAGATGATAACTGTGAACCGAAAGATAATGTGTCGAAAGATGTTGTACCTGAATTAGTTTCCTAACATGCTTAGTGATGAATGTGAACATTGGTGATCGTGTACATGATTGAATGAGAAATGATACGTGATGTGCTTGTATGCAAACTGACTGTTAAATGTAAATATCATAGGGCTTGGTAAATCACCGTGGTTAAACGAATAATTAATTCTACCGAGCAATCCCAGGTGAGTTCACTACATTCGAGCATGCGTCCCAGTGGTTGGGGACAGTCAGTGGGTATCCCATGGGGGGGATAAGTCTTTGGGTAAAAACGGGTATATTGGTTAATATTCTCACCTATCATCTTTTGTAAGTCCCTCATCGGGTATTAGTTAGTAGCGCTACTTAGGTTTGGCACCCTCACCCCGTGCCTGTAGAGGACGGAGGTGAACTAATGACCCAGTCTGGCCCAGTACTAGATAGGAGTACGTGGGAAGGGCAGTCATGTATTTCAGGAGCCGTCCGTGTTTGGAAATGAGATATTAACAATATTACTTGCATTGGGTATTGAACTATTTTATATACAACGGGTAATCAAACGTTTTCTAAAACTGTGAACTCGCCAGCTTTGTCTGATACACGTGTTACATGCTCGCAGGTCCTTAGGTACTTGGAAAGCAGGAACTTGCTGGCTGGAGGGCGCGAGTGGTCATGGTTGCTTGATGGATTTATTATTAGACATTTATTTACTATGATTGATTGGATAACATTTATATTACGATACATTAACGCTTCCGCTAAACTTATGGTTTTTGAATAACTTATGTTGGGATTTCAGTATCTTTAAATAATGAAGTTTTATTTCAAACTTGTGATTCAATGTAATTGGTGGCTCATTGCTGGTCGTCACACGCCTAGCAGGGACACTCCCTAGGGGGTAATTTTGGGGGTGTGACAATTACGACAATGCGCTAGTGCATCTGACAGGTGCACAACTGAAGGCTCTGATTGACAATGCTATTCAGGCAGCTATTGATCGTCAATATACTGAGTCCCAAGGCAGAACCGTGTCAAAACCACCCTCTAAACCAAAGACACACTCCAAACCACCCTCTGAACCCAAGAAAGATGACGACAAACACTTGTCCACTGAGCACAGCGTTCATCGCGATAGGGAATATACTGACGCATCCAGTGCTAAGGGTTGCACCTACAAATACTTTGTATCATGTAAGCCCCGGGAGTTTACAGGGGAGAAAGGTGCTGTTGATTGTATCACCTGGCTAGACGAGATGGACACTATTGTGGACATCAGCGGGTGTGCAGCGAGGGATGTGGTGAAGTATGTGTCCCAGTCTTTTAAGGGCGAGGCCCTGGCATGGTGGAGGGCGTTGGTGCAGGCATCTGGTAAGTCTGCTTTGTACAAAATGACATGGGAGGAATTTATTGCTCTCATTAAAGAAAACTACTGCCCTCAGCACGAGGTTGAGAAGATAGAGGTTGATTTTGTGTCACTGGTGATGACGAACCTGGACTGCCAGGCGTATTTGACGAGTTTCAATACCATGTCTCGTCTAGTTCCATACCTTGTGACACCAGAACCCAGAAGAATCGCCCGTTTCATTGGGGGATTAGAGCCTGCAATAAAGGCTAGCGTAAAGGCTTCTCGGCCGACGACCTTCAGGTCAGTTACTGACCTCTCCTTGTCTCTCACCTTAGACGCTGTCCGTCTGAGGACACTAAGGAACAAGGAGGCTGAGAAGAGAAAACGTGAGGATGATACCTCACGAAGATCAGGGAAGAAGCACCGTGGAAACGGTGAAGGCAAAAGAGGGTCGGAGGCAAAGAAGGATGGGCAAGCTGGTGAAAGGCCCAACTGCAAAATCTGCAAGAAACCCCACTCTGGGAAATGCAGATTTGCATCGAACTCACAGTCGCAATCAAAGACTCCTTCCTGTGGACTATGCAAGTCCAAGGATCATAAGACTGTGGAGTGCAAGAAAATAAAGGATGCAACCTGCTATGGTTGTAATGAAAAGGGGCATATCAAGAGTAACTGCCCAAAGTATGCCAAGAAGGCGGAAGAGACAAAGAAGTCAAATGCGAGAGTTTTTCGCATGGATGCAAAGGAAGCAGTCCAGAACGACAACGTACTTACAGGTACTTTCCTCGTAAATAATATATTTGCTAGAGTACTATTCGATTCTGGAGCCGATAAATCATTTGTAGACCAGAAATTTTGCCAACTACTAAATATGCCTATCAAAACCCTCGATGCGAAATACGAAGTAGAGTTAGCAGACGGCACGATAGAAACCGTCTCAACTGTTCTAGAAGGATGTGAAATGTCCATTAGGAACCATTCTTTTCCTTTATCTCTACTTCCCTTCAAATTAGCGGGTTTTGACATTGTGCTAGGCATGGACTGGTTATCCCGTAATCAGGCCCAAATCATTTGCGGTAAGAGGCATATAGTGCTAAAGACTCCGAGTGGTGAATCTCTTACCATTCGAGGGGATACGCAGTACGGATTGCCCGAAGACGTATCTATGCTCAAAGCTTCAAGGTGTTTGAACAGAGGCTGCGTAATTTACATGGCTCAGGTTATAACTGAAGAACCTAAGCCGAAGATAGAGGATCTTCCTGTCATTTCTGAATACCCCGAAGTTTTTCCCGAAGAACTACCTGGTTTGCCACCAGATAGACAAGTGGAGTTCAGAATAGACATCATTCCTGGAGCAGCTCCGATAGCAAGGGCGCCTTACAGGCTAGCTCCAACGGAAATGAAAGAACAGAGGACCCAGTTGGATGAACTGCTGGCGAAAGGTTTTATCAGACCTAGTTCATCTCCCTGGGGAGCACCAGTCCTATTTGTAAAGAAGAAGGACGGATCGATGCGGTTGTGCATCGACTATCGAGAGCTAAACAAAGTTACCATAAAGAACAGATATCCTTTGCCAAGGATCGATGATCTGTTCGATCAGCTGCAAGGAGCAAGCTACTTCTCAAAGATCGACTTAAGGTCGGGCTATCATCAACTAAGGGTCAGAGATGAGGATGTACATAAGACAGCATTTAGGACTCGCTATGGTCATTACGAGTTCCTAGTGATGCCTTTTGGGCTCACAAATGCACCGGCTGCGTTCATGGATCTCATGAATCGCGTCTGCAAGCCGTATTTGGACAAATTTGTCATAGTCTTCATCGACGATATCCTTATATATTCCAAGAACCAAGCAGACCACGTGAAGCACCTCCGTTGCATTCTCAAATTACTACAGCGTGAGAAACTCTACGCCAAATTCTCGAAATGTGAATTCTGGCTACGAGAGGTTCAATTTTTAGGACACGTTGTGAGTGAGCGTGGTATCCAAGTGGATCCCGCTAAGGTAGAGGCGGTCATGAACTGGCAGGAGCCAAAGACGCCTACCGAAATTCGTAGTTTCCTGGGGTTAGCAGGATACTACCGGAGATTTATTGAAAATTTTTCAAGGATTGCTGCGCCCTTGACTTCCTTGACCAAGAAGAAAGAAAAGTACATTTGGGGCCCAAAGCAGCAAGAGTCCTTTGAAATACTGAAGCAAAAGTTAAGCAACGCACCTATGCTAACATTACCAGAAGGTACAGATGAATTCGTAGTTTACTGCGATGCATCACACACGGGCATGGGGTGTGTGCTTATGCAGAAGGGCAAGGTGATTGCCTATGCTTCAAGGCAATTAAAGGTGCATGAAAAGAATTACACCACCCATGATTTGGAGTTGGGTGCCGTTGTATTTGCACTGAAATTGTGGAGGCATTACCTTTATGGTATTAAATTTGTTGTTTATTCTGATCACAAAAGCCTCCAGCACCTGTTCAACCAGAAGGAGTTGAACATGAGGCAGCGCCGTTGGATGGAAACCCTGAATGATTATGACTGCGAGATCAGGTACCATCCCGGCAAGGCGAATGTAGTCGCCGATGCCTTGAGCAGAAAGGAAAGGGTAAAACCCATTCGAATCAATGCCAAGAACCTTGAAGTCAAGAACAATTTAATTGAAAGGATTTTGGCTGCACAGCGAGAGGCTGTGTTGGAAGCTAATTATCCTAATGAAAAGTTAGGAGTAACTGAGGAGCAGTTGATTCTTAGCAAGGATGGAATCTTGAGGCTGAACGGACGTATATGGGTTCCGATTTATGGAGGACTACGAGATGTTGTTCTCCGGGAAGCCCATAGTTCCAAATACTCAGTCCATCCTGGTGCTGACAAGATGTACCAAGACTTAAAGGCAAATTATTGGTGGATAGGCTTGAAAAAGTCTGTAGGCGCTCATGTAGCAAAGTGCTTGACTTGTGCTCAAGTCAAAGCCGAGCACCAAAAGCCGTCTGGCTTGCTACAACAGCCTGAACTTCCCGAGTGGAAATGGGAATGCGTAACTATGGATTTCATAACCAAGTTACCCAAAACTAGGAAAGGAAACGATACAATATGGGTCATAGTCGATAGGCTGACTAAATCAGCTCATTTTCTACCCATCAAGGAGACATATAGCTCCGATATGTTAGCCCAACTTTATGTTGATAAGATTGTAGCCTTACACGGCATACCTGTGACTATTATCTCGGACAGGGATACCAGGTACACGTCTCATTTCTGGAAGAGTTTCCAGCAATCTTTGGGCACGCGTCTAAACTTTAGTACGGCTTACCATCCACAGACGGACGGTCAAAGTGAGCGTACTATCCAAACGCTAGAAGACATGCTTCGTGCATGTGCGATCGATTTAGGTGGTAACTGGGATAAGAACCTACCCCTAATCGAATTCTCCTACAATAATAGCTACCACACAAGCATAAAGGCTGCGCCTTTCGAGGCATTATACGGTAGGAAATGCAGATCGCCTGTTTGTTGGGCGGAAGTAGGGGAGGTCCAATTATCGGGACCAGAGATTGTTTTCCAGACAACGGACAAGATTGTCCAGATCCGGGAACGTCTCAAGGCTGCCCCTGATAGGCAGAAAAGCTACGCTGATCCAAAACGTAAGGATCTTCACTTCGAAGTAGGTGAAAAAGTGCTGCTTAAGGTATCACCCTGGAAGGGGGTGATGCGTTTCGGTAAGAAAGGCAAACTGAGTCCGAGATACATAGGACCTTTTGAGGTCATTGAGCGGGTCGGGTCAGTTGCCTATAAGTTGAACTTGCCTGAAGAGCTCAATGGAATTCACAATGTGTTCCACATCTGCAATCTCAAAAAGTGCTTCGCCGATGAATCATTGGTGATTCCACACACAGATGTGCATATAGATGAGAGCTTAAAATTTATAGAAAAACCTTTGTCGATTGAAGATCGACAGGTGAAGAAGCTTCGCAGAAAGCACGTACCGATTGTAAAAGTCAAATGGGATGCTCGTAGAGGTCCTGAATATACGTGGGAAGTCGAAGCTACAATGAAAGAAAAGTACCCCTATTTATTTGAGTAAATCTCGGGTCGAGATTTATTTTAAGGGGGTGAGGATGTAACACCTCGAATTTTTGTGTCCAATGATGTGTTAACACGTGTCATTTGTTTACACGTGGCATCTATAATAAATAAAGGACTAATTTTGACAAACCTTGAAAGTATATAAAATCGAGGGTTATAAATGTCAACAAGGGTAAATATACTGTATAGTAACCCTAAATAATGCTTGAACCTTCAAACGAATAAATCATAGATCGTACGGAAACGAAACGCGGAAGGAAGTGAGAGATTACGAGCTACAGGGGTTAACTGTGTCAACATGTTTAATATTACCTCTGAGTGACCCTTTAACGTTCCCAAGGCTTCGTAACAGTATTATACGCTCACTAGAATATACTGTATAAATTCCGCGAAGTTCCGTCTTAAAACGAAAGAGTTATACTCAAATTCGTATGAGAAGGGTTAAAAGCGTCAACAGTGAAAGTTAAGGCTTTCCAAATAATTAATAAACTAACCGGGGACTTTATAATGCGGGTATATAACACGAGGCCCCTATCGGTAAATAACCGAGGGCCAAACCGCAAAGTTACCCCTTCAAACCCGAAAGGTCAGGTAAATCATTACGAAAGATTTCGTTATTAATTACCGGATTCTGATAATCATTACAAAAGATTTTAAAAATCTGAAAAACAGACCTCTCGCGACCCGCATGAAGGTTAGGCTTAAGTGTAGGCGGGCCGCGAGCCTCCTAAATTACACGCCTGATATTTGAACTTTAGGCGACCCGCGTAAAAGTGCATGGGAACTCCCATGCGGGTCGCGTAAAGTGCCCAGATGCAGAAACATTGTAGTTTCTTGCCTTTTGAGCATTGTGAACGATCAAACCTCAATAAATGAGGCATGGGCACCCTACACTTGACCCATACACCTTAGGGACACCTGCCCATGATCCATGATCAATTGTAGACTGTTGTGTAATGATCTTGAAGGCTTTTGAGCACTATAAATAAGCCACATTGGCTCATAACATTCACACAACTCAAACATACATCTCTGATCATTCTAAGGAGCTCCCAAGCACCCTTCTCTGCTCTATAAGCAAGAACACACTTCTGTAAGTCGTTCATAACCATTTTGGTCACACATTTCCATAGTTTTAGCCTATAAACACAACCGTCGTAACTAACGGTTGTCATTGCAATAACTTGCAAATGGTTCAGTCTTATGACGGATCAAAAGTAGTTTTGAGTAGGTAATTATGTGGGTAATAAACCTCTAAAAAGGTTCCCCCTGATCACCACTCTAACTATGTCAAATATCGAGTCAAACGTGCGGTTAAAAAGTCAACAGAAAGCTATTTTAGCGATTTATGCATAATCTGTAATGTATATGTTATGAAACCTGTTTTGACACTTATAAAACATGATAATAAGTATATAAACTTGTTTGCGCTCGTTTGAATCGACCATTTGCTATATTGACCCGGTTCGGAGCCGAATGTCGCAAAAGTTTGACTTTTGCTTTGACTTCAGTTCTGACCCGTTTTAGTGAGGTATAGATATGCCTTAGGACTCTCTTAGGACCAGGTCACATGTTGATATAAACCTCTGTGATCGGTTCATGAGTTATCCGAGTCTTTTGCGCATTTCCGTCATTCGCCTAAAAGTTGACCGTAACGGCCTTTATAAAATAAAACGAGTATTTCGGACACGTGAACGGACCATAACCTTGCTTATTAAATTATAAGCATGTCCTTAAAGTTTCACGTCAATCCGAGGTCTAGAATGAGAGTTATGCTAAAAAGCGCAATTAAAGTAAACTTTAGTAATTAACGGCGCAATTAGCATGACGACCATCTAAACCAAGATTTCGTCACCAAAACTTTTACCCACTGTATTAAAATAATATTTTGGGAATTTTAAAGATTTTTAATAATTTTTACCTCGCTCATAACCTGCGGTTATGGCTACGGTTCGGTAAATACCGAATATGCCCTTTTCGGCCAAAACATGAGTTCTACAAGGTCTTTTGACCCGATTCCAGTTGCTACTGGTTTTAAATAATAAATAAAGTATTTTAAGCTTTATAAGCTGTTCGGGAAACTCAGATTTCCTGTAGAACTCGAAAAGCCCTTTTAAAGTCTTTAAAATGACCGAAAAACCCCTACGGGGCGTAATATTAACTTAAACTCGTTACGGGCATCACGGAAGGTATCCTACTGATACCACAACTTCTTTAAGGCATATTGACTTAGGAAATAAGCGTACGACTCTCATGATTAACCGTTTCGCCTATTGCGCGCACGGTTCGGCTTATGAAACTAATTTTCATAAATTAGCCGATACGGGTCAAATTATATCATTTGAACCCCAAAATCCAGAGTGTGAACCATTAACCCATATAAAACAAGTCTCTGAACTTGTTGGGTCAGAATCACACTCCATTCTCGGTTTTCGCCTTTTCGCGCGATTAAACCATATCTATATATATAACGGAACCAACCGGTCTAGGCTACGGCCATTATTGTTGGACTCTGTATGCCCAAGACACATATTAAATTGATGTGGCTAGTACGTTATGATCCAAGTCGAGTCATACCCAATAACAAGCTAGACAAACACTTACAATATTTATTTATGATATGATCAAACAAATAAATATTAACACTTAGAATATTTAGAAACTGGTTTTCTAAATAATTGCACTTGACAAGCTAATAAATTATATGGATAATTTATTTTGAGAGAATATTTTATTTTGTTATTTAATTGGTTAAATAACATAATAAAGATAACATAAGTCTTGTAACATATGATTTTATATTTTATAAAAGTTATAAAATATATACATGTAAGACTTAAAATAGATAAAAGAAAAATTGTTTTTTTTAAAGCTAGGCCGCCACCCCCCCCCCCTCCATGCTCTTACCAAGAAATGTTGGTCCAATAAGGTTTCATGCACTTGCATGAGATTTCATTGGGTGGTCTTCCCTAAGTTCTTTGGCCAATCACATTGCATGCAATTGCATGTGTTAGATGATCTCCTATTGGGCAATGTGGGTGGCAAATCTCTCATGTCTTTATAATTCATTTTTGTATGAAGAAAAAAAAAAGATGAACTTGAAGAAGTAGGAGAAAAATGGCTGAATATTTTCGGCCATAACATACCCATCCAAGAGAGTTTTTCAAGTTGAGAAATCAAGTGTAAGACTCTCTAAAAATCGGGTCATGTATGTTTGATCTAGTAGGCTTTTTCAAGTTCATAAATAAAGTGCAAGAACTCAACAACCTCCTCTATATTTTCGGCCATATGATGGTTTCAAGAGGGTTTCAATTGTGAGTTTATAAGTGTAGAAATCCTAGCTAAACATAAGGTGTTTTGTTGGAAGGCTTGGGGTATACAAGCTTGAGGTCTTCTACACTTGAAGGCAACTATTCAAGAAGCATCATCTTCTTCATATCCATTACTCCTTGGAAGGTAGTATACTAAACACCCTATGGTTGTGTTTTATTTTTGATAGCATGCATGTTCATATATGGATCCGGGATTGGGTTTTACATATAAAATGGGTTTTATATCTTGTAAGTAACATGTTTTAAATAATAAATTTCCGCTGCGTTTTTATTTCATAAGGATGAAATTACTTTGATAAACATGCTAAAACCCCAACAGTGGTATCAGAGCCGCTTATGTGAGTGCATACTTCAATAGATTAAAAATTTCGGGTTTCGGGTTTGAATAAAACCCTATGGCCGAAAATTTTAACATGGTTAACCCTTTTGTTTTTCAAGATTATTTTCTTACATGCATAAGAAAATCTTGAAAATTTTATTTCATATGGATGATTTGTTTGTTTGGACAAAACTTACCTTTTCGGTTTTGTGAACATAGCCGAAAATGTTTACAAAAGGGAACCATTTTTTTTATGCTTCTTGAAATTAATATATATATATATTTGGATATATATTTTGGTGCATATGACCTAGCCATGACCTTGTGTTGAATGGTTGTGTTGTTATTTATTATTTCAATGGGTTGTAATAATTATTATTTTGTTCTTCCATTAGAAGATATGTAATTTATTTATTTTCATTTGGTATGTAAAATAAATAGATTAGGTGCATTTTATTTTACTAGAAAAATGTATTAGGATATATTTTGTAAAAGAAGATGCACACGAAAATGCGGTTTTGGTATGGACCATAATATTCGGTCCAAAGAACTTCATCGTTCTCAACGGGATTTTAACCCGATAACCAAAACTCATTTTTTTGGAGTCCAAAGGAGTTTGGAGCTGAATATAAAAGACTTTTGGAAGCCCAAAGAAGGTGGAGAAATCACAACACAAGAAGGAGACTTGAAGCATTTGGATGCGGGATCAAGTGGGAGTTCAACGACACATAACTTGTGTCATTTTTCACCCCTTAGGAAGGACCTTGTGGCACACTTGTTTCGGCTAACAAGTGTTGTCAAAATAGTTGGCTATGGTTATGCACCTATTATTATGAATGATGTGCTTGGTTGGTTGCTTATTTTGTTGTTTAGATGATATATCGATATGCATGACTTAACAAACTAATAATCAACAACAAGCGTAAAATTGGTTCTTAACAAAATCATTAAAATGGTTAATAAAAGGTTTTATTAAAAAAATTAATGATTTTTTTATAATAAAATGGGTTTTATTAAAAAGAACCTTGAAAATTAGTTTTCACCAAAGTACCATTAATTTGAATGCATGCAAATGTATGGTACATAATATTTTCTAACTAGAATTTTGAAATATTGAAAACCCTTTTATAAAACAAGTCAAACACCATCCTTTTATACAACACTCGAAATACTTGGGAACTCTTATTGTGGGATAAAGGTCACCTAACCACATTTGAGGGAACTTGTATGTTCGAGGTGGGTTTACCATGTTTGTGGGATAAAGGTCACCTAACCACTTATGTGTATAAACTCACACGTGTGTGTAAGTTGGACGACTTGATTTGGAAACCATGAACTTAGGGTCACCAAAGCATGGGGAACAAAGGTGTTGATGGGATTAAACATGCCAACTAAATATAAAGATATTTAACCGATCCCATATGGCTAGAAATTGCAAAGAGTTGCAATTGTCAAACGTTGACTACCTTGTTAATTTAAATAGAGGGATAAAGGTCACCTAACCAATATTTAAATGTAACGTTGGATTCTAGATTTTAATTGTTAATTGTCTTTAAGACACAAAAGGGTATTAATGATTAAAATATAATAATATCGAAAATACTAAAATTGAACTTGTTAAATTTTGTAGATGGCCGCTAACAATGCAAACCCGATTACCCAAACCGTCCGAAACCTATCACTAAGAACCATCCTTGAAAAGGATCGTCTCAACCATAACAACTTCATGGATTGGTTTCGAAACTTGAGAATCGTTCTCAAACAAGAGAAGATATCCTATGTGTTGGACGATCCTATTCCCGATGAACCTAACGTGGAAGATGTGGAAGCCTACAACGATTGGGTTAAGTATACCGAGGACTCCATGCAAGCCTCATGCCTCATGTTGGGAACTATGATTCCCGAAATTCAAAAGGATTTTGAACACCACGGGGCATATGACATGATAACCCAGTTAAAGGAAATGTTCCTACAACAAGCAAGGGTAGAACGCTTCGAAACTGTTCGGGCGCTCCATGCATGTCGAATGGAGGAAACCCAATCGGTATCATCTTATGTTCTCAAGATGAAAAGCCACATTGATCGCCTCGAACGGCTAAATTGTCCCGTCTCCAAAGAGTTGGCTACGGATTTGATCCTCAACTCTTTAACAAAGAAATTTGAGAGCTTTGTTATGAATTACAACATGAATGGATGGGACAAGAGCATTGGTGAGCTTCATGCAATGCTCAAAACGGCCGAAGCAAGTATGGGCAAAAAGGCTTTACCCGTCCTAGCGATCAATGAAGGAGGAAATAAGAAAAGGTCCCACCCCGACTCTAAAGCAACCAATGCTAAAAGAAAGGGACACGTCAAGGGAAAGGGAAAAGGAAAAGCTAAAGCAGAACCCGCCAAACCAAAAGAAAAGAAGCAAAAGGTTGCTACGAATGACCCATGTTTTGAATGTGGTGAGATAGGACATTGGAAGAGAAATTGTCCGACCTATCTCAAAGAGTTGAAAAACAAGAGGGATGCGGGGCAAACCTCAGGTACTATCTTTATGATACATGTTGAGCTTAATGTTATTTCTTCTAACACATGGGTACTAGATACCGGATGTGGAACTCATATTTGCAATTCGTTGCAGGGGTTCAAAAGAAATAAACATTACAAGAAGGGGGACACTAGTCTTTTTATGGGCAACGGAGCAAAAGTTGAAGTCGAGGCTCAAGGAGACTATGTTTTAGAACTTCCAAGTGGTTTGGAAGTTATTTTGAAGAATGTTTTGTATGCTCCTAGTTTGACTAGGAACATAATTTCAGTTTCCCTTTTAAAACAATCTGGTTTCAATTTCGAATTTGTTAACTATGACATCTATGTTTCTAAGAATGATGTGTTTTATTTTAAAGCTATGTCTTTAAATGGTATTTATGAATTAGATCATGATAACGCATCATATGATAGTTCAATGTACCAAGCAATCACCAAGAAACTCAAAATGGATTTGAGTAAAACCTATCTTTGGCATTATCGCCTTGGTCATATAAACAGAATCGCATACAAACACTTCAAAAGAATGTCTTTTGGAAACAAATGAAATTGGTTTATTTGATATATGCGAATCATGTTTAAAAAGTAAAATGACTAAGAAAGCCTTAAGTGGGAAAGGGCAAAAGATTTATTAGGTATCATACACTTGGATGTATGTGATCCTTTTAAGCCGATGACTAGGAATGGTGAAAGATACTTCATTACCTTTACCGACGACTATAGTCGTTATGGTTATGTGTATTTACTAAAACACAAGGATGAAGCATTTGAAATGTTCAAAGACTTCAAAAGTGAAGTAGAAAATCAACTCAAGAAAACAATCAAAGTCCTTCGCACCGATAGAGGAGGTGAATACCTTAGTGGTGTTTTTCAAGATCATCTTAGGAGTTGTGGGATTATCTCACAACTTACTCCACCTGGAACACCACAACACAATGGTGTATCTGAAAGGAGAAATCGAACTCTATTAGATATGGTTCGATCTATGATGGCTAGAAGCACATTGCCTCTATCATTTTGGGGTTACGCTTTGCTCTCCGCAGTCCGTATATTAAATATGGCCCCAACCAAGAAAGTGGAAAGGACACCCTTTGAAATATGGCATGGAAACCCTCCATCATTATCATTCTTAAGGGTTTGGGGTTGTGAAGCTTATGTTAAGCAATACACTCCAAATAAATTAGAAGTCCGATCTACTAAGTGTATCTTTGTAGGATATCCTAAAGATGATATAGGATATTATTTCTACGACCCAACCGAGCAAAAGGTATTCGTTGCTCGAAAGGGTAAGTTCTTAGAAGCTAAGTTCCTTATGGAAGGAACCAGCGATAGAACAGTGGAACTTGAGGAGGATCAAGAACCACAAGACGATACACGTTTGGTTGATACTAGCACTCAACAAGAGGTTGTTGAGAACGATCAAGAGGTTGATCGAAATACACAAAATGTTCGCAGATCTGGTAGAATTAGCAATCCACCTGAAAGATATGGATTTTTCATGGATGGATGCTACGTGGTAGATTCAGATGAACCAACCACATACCGTGATGCAATGTCAAAATCTGATTGCGACAAATGGCTCGAAGCCATGAACATAGAGATGCAATCCATGTATGACAACCAAGTTTGGGAATTGGTTGTGCCACCACTTAACTCTAAAGTAGTTGGAAGTAAGTGGGTTTTCAAGAAGAAAACTGATATGCATGGTAACTTGGATACTTATAAAGCGAGACTTATAGCAAAAGGTTTCACTCAAACTCAAGGGGTTGATTATGATGAGACTTTTTGCCTGTGGCAATGCTAAAGACGATAAGGATATTATTTGCCATACCTGCATAATATGATTATGAGATTTGGCAAATGGATGTCAAAACGGCTTTCCTTAATAGATATCTTGAGGAAGATGTCTACATAGTTAAGCCTGAAGGTTTTGTCGATCCAAAACATCCTGACAAAGTATGCAAGTTAAAGAAATCAATCTATAGATTGAAACAAGCATCTAGAAGTTGAAATCACCATTTTGATTAAGTGATTAGGGAATATGGATTCATCAAGAACATTGATGAAACTTGTGTGTGTAAGAAAGCTAGTGGGAGCATCATCACTTTCTTAATATTGTATGCCGATGAAATTCTACTATTTGGAAATGACATTCCAACCATGGAAGGTGTAAAAACCTAGCTTGGAAGTAGTTTTTCCATTAAGGATCATGATGAAGTCGCCTATATTTTGAGAATAAAAGATCTATAAGGATAGATCAAGGCGCTTAATAGGTTTATACCAAAGTGCATACATTGGCAAATTCTTGAAAAGGTTCAACATAGAGAACTCTATGAAAGGTTTGTTACCTATTCAAGAGGGGACAATATTGAATGCGTCTCAATGTCCAAGCTCAAAGGATGAGCAAGAAAGAATGAAAGGAATCCCATATGCGTCTGCTATAGGATTCATTATGTACGTAATGATATGCACTAGACCGGACAAGTTATGCACTTTAAGCATAACGAGAAGATACCAGCGAGAAACGTCATTAAGTGACTTTTAAAATATATTGAAATACCTCAGAAGGACTAAGGATACATTTCTAATATAAAGATCTGGTGAAAGGAACTCGTTGTAAAGGGTTACAAGGATGCGAGTTTCGGAATTCGTTATAAAGGGTTACATGGGTACGAGTTTCCAAACTGATCGAGATGGCTCTCGATCACAATCAGGGTAGCATTGTCCACTACAGAATCATAATACATCGCCGCTTCATTGATTCAGATAATTCATATGGATCTGCCACTTGAATTATTGCCGATCTAGGGGTAGTCCCTGCCATTAAGGCCCCTAGAGATCTTTGTGATAACGAAGGTGCGATTGCTTAAATCAAGGAACCTCGTGTACATCGAAAGACTAGGCACATTGAGCGGAATTTCAACTACATAAGGGATGAAGTTGAAAAAGAAAAGATATGTATTCGCAAAGTTCACACTGATCAAAATATTGCGGATCCACTCACGAAGCTCCTTGAACGGGCAAAGCATGAAGGGTCATACTTGTGCCTAAGGACTTCGATATTCTAGTGATTGGATTTGATCTATTTTGTATTTGGATATTGGAACAATTGTTATTATAACTCTTTATGGTATGTTGAGTTATGTTCCATTTTAGCATGTTTAAATCCGTGAATAATTTTCTTATTCTAAATGTCCGTAGTCGATCATACTTGCGGGAACAAATATGAATATAAGACTATTATGAATTTGGATTGGTGGATATTCATTTAGAATGAATATAGAGCAAAGTGTTGCTGCCAAAGTTCATAGATATTTGTGGGATACAAATATTGGACTGACTCGCTCTCAAATATTACTACATGGAATCATCTGTGATTGATCATAAGTAAATTTGAGTAAAGGAGAATATCATAGTATCCTCAGACCTGAGATACATATTGGGTCTTGATATTCACCAAATATTATACCTTGACTTATTCTTCGCTGTCAGTAATATGACAGTACATAAGGCTAAGCTCAGGTGTGGTACAAGGTGATTGTGAGAGACGTATGTAGTCAAGATGGGATTTGTTCCTCTTATTCATTGAGAGTAAGATGTCTAAGGCCTGCTAAAGTTAAATCAACAGAGAATGATCACTCTATGTCTCTAGATTTGACATGACATCTGTAACGAAAGGATAAATGATAGATTCACCTAAATCATGTTCAAGTAAGGGACTTGAAGGGGATGATGTTATTGAATGGCAAATATAGTCATACGTATTGGGAGTAGTAAACCGTAGTTAGGCGTCATTTACTACTTGCATCAATCTTATATGTATCTTGTGCAAGTGGGAGATTGTTGGACTCTGTATGCCCAAGACACATATTAAATTGATGTGGCTAGTACGTTATGATCCAAGTCGAGTCATACCCAATAACAAGCTAGACAAACACTTACAATATTTATTTATGATATGATCAAACAAATAAATATTAACACTTAGAATATTTAGAAACTGGTTTTCTAAATAATTGCACTTGACAAGCTAATAAATTATATGGATAATTTATTTTGAGAGAATATTTTATTTTGTTATTTAATTGGTTAAATAACATAATAAAGATAACATAAGTCTTGTAACATATGATTTTATATTTTATAAAAGTTATAAAATATATACATGTAAGACTTAAAATAGATAAAAGAAAAATTGTTTTTTTTAAAGCTAGGCCGCCACCCCCCCCCCCTCCATGCTCTTACCAAGAAATGTTGGTCCAATAAGGTTTCATGCACTTGCATGAGATTTCATTGGGTGGTCTTCCCTAAGTTCTTTGGCCAATCACATTGCATGCAATTGCATGTGTTAGATGATCTCCTATTGGGCAATGTGGGTGGCAAATCTCTCATGTCTTTATAATTCATTTTTGTATGAAGAAAAAAAAAAGATGAACTTGAAGAAGTAGGAGAAAAATGGCTGAATATTTTCGGCCATAACATACCCATCCAAGAGAGTTTTTCAAGTTGAGAAATCAAGTGTAAGACTCTCTAAAAATCGGGTCATGTATGTTTGATCTAGTAGGCTTTTTCAAGTTCATAAATAAAGTGCAAGAACTCAACAACCTCCTCTATATTTTCGGCCATATGATGGTTTCAAGAGGGTTTCAATTGTGAGTTTATAAGTGTAGAAATCCTAGCTAAACATAAGGTGTTTTGTTGGAAGGCTTGGGGTATACAAGCTTGAGGTCTTCTACACTTGAAGGCAACTATTCAAGAAGCATCATCTTCTTCATATCCATTACTCCTTGGAAGGTAGTATACTAAACACCCTATGGTTGTGTTTTATTTTTGATAGCATGCATGTTCATATATGGATCCGGGATTGGGTTTTACATATAAAATGGGTTTTATATCTTGTAAGTAACATGTTTTAAATAATAAATTTCCGCTGCGTTTTTATTTCATAAGGATGAAATTACTTTGATAAACATGCTAAAACCCCAACAATTATAACGACTCGTTAGGATTCTAAGAGGTTAATTAAAACCGTCGTTCCAGATTAGGAGCCCCAGTAAAAGCTATCGGTGATTTAATCCAAATTAAGGAAATATACTTGCAAAGGTAAATACTTTAACTTATTTCCCCTATATGGGCTTGGGTTACGGTATATTAATACCGCTTGATTGAGCATTATATTCTTCCATCGCTTAGGTGGTTAATTAAATAATATGATCGGCTCATTTAAACAGTTTTGTTGCTTATAAGCCTTTGGGGGGTTTAATGACCGTTGTCCCGGATATCCTTGGCATCATTTTACGAAATGGCCACGACCATCGACATCCCGGTGTAGGCGTACACCCGGTATAAAGTGTCGACATTAAATTAAAAGACGTAGCCGTTGGTTTTTATACTACGGTTTTACGCAAACGTGGTGTGTCTATAAATCTTTAACCCGGCACGACCCGGGCTACTGAACGCATAAAAGAACATGTAAAACGTTCACAAGATTTTATCATAAATTTTCCCAAGTTATAAAAGAGTTTGTGCCTTGTGCATTCAAACCAATTTTAATAAACATTTTCAAATGTGTCAGTTGAATGTATTTACCAGTGTAAACTGACGTATTTTCCCCAAAAAGATTAAGTGCAGGTACCTAAACGTAAATTGGCTGGTATTAGCTCCCTAGCGTCGTGATAAGTCTCGCAAGCTTGATTGCAGTATCTGATGGAACAATATTTTATGTTTATTTACGATCCGCTGTGGATATATTCAACTTCTGTAATACATTTGATATTACAACCAGAGGTTGAAATTTATATATTTATCTTTAAGCTTCCGCTGTGCATTATATAATTGTGTGGTTTGACCATATTGTTGCCAACATCGTCACGGTAATCCCCCACCGGGCCCACCGGTGAGACACGTGGAAATCGGGGTGTGACACAACACCATTTATACCATCCAATCATCATATTACATCATAAAGTAACAACTATAGCCAAACCATCAACCACTAGATATAACTAACCAAAAAACATGTATATGGGCCTACTTCTCCATTCAAAATCACAAACTTTTTGTAACAAAACATGTTATATCATGGTTATACCTAATGATGTACATGTGCATTTTGAATATTGGTAATGTAAAAAGTAGTGTATTACAGATGGTATTGTAAATTAAAGTGCATTTGTCTATTACTGGTAACGTATTACGGAATTTGTTGAAGTAATGATACATATGCACATGTGCATGGATAACTGTTACTTGAAAAAAAAAGTTCTTTTCTGATAACTAAATATAGCGATTTTTGTTAAAAAAAATTAAAAAAAAATCTTATGAGTGCTTTTTTGATTTTTTTTTAGATTTTATTTTGTGTTCACCTTGGTTCTCGCGGTTCTCGCAATAAGGGTGGTTACCTTACCCTATATATATATATATATATATATATATATATATATGTATATATATATATATAGAGAGAGAGAGAGAGAGAGTAAACTGTTATTTTGGTCCCTGTGGTTTGAGCACTTTTATCATTTTAGTCCAAATCTCAAACTTTTTAAATCTAGGTCCCTGTGGGTTCACTTTTATTGCCATTTTAATCCAAAATTCAAAAAAACCCTTTTTAACTGTTGCAACCTGTCTATTTTGCCTTTTTGTTTAGGGGCAATTTTGTCCATCTGATTTTAATATAACATATTAATAATTAATAAACTAAATTAAATATATATATAATTCCTTTATACCCTTATTTAACCATCATCTTCCAAAAAAAAACCCCTAACCCACAAAATCAAAGCAGATCTGTGCTTCCAGATCTAGTTTATTAATCATTGCCAAACCTTGAATCCTTCCCTTTTCAACATCTCTAAAATATCAAAATTTCGGCTTCACATCACCGATTGATTCTAAACATTCACTCCTTATGTCGAAGAATTCAACTGCTGGTTAAGGCACAATCCCCACCACCACCACCACATACCTGCCCTCGCAAGCGTCGTGATCGCTCGGGCTAGGTACCACATAGAGAAATTCATTGCCAGGCGTCGTACATGGCACGAGTTTTGTGATTATACAGCCATTACTCGGCCACTAAGCTACGAAGACATTAATCGTCGAATCAAACAGAATCTTAACTACTTTCAAGTGAATTACGCTATGGGGATTCTTCTCATACTCTTCCTCAGTCTGATTTACAAACCTATATCTATGATCACGTTTCTGATCTGTGGGTGCTTCCAGATCTGTGGGTTAGGGTTTTTTTTGGGGAAGATGATGGTTAAATGGGTGAAGATGATGCTTAAATAAGGGCATGGTTGCAAAAGTCGTTAGGCGCTCCCTAGTCGGTCGACCGGGGAGTTGAGAGTACTCGGCCTACGCGGAGAGTACTTGGGGAGTACTCGAACATGTTAAATTATAAAGAAATTACTTTTTGGAGATTAAATATATGTCAAATAACACAAATTTACTAATATTTATAACAAAATACGTGAAAATGATATTCATTCTTTAGTATGATAGACATAGAAATTATGTTATATTATTATTTAAGTCAAACTAGGCCCGAGTTGAATTACTAGATCCACTTCTGGCCGAGGTTAATCGCGTTTGACCGACTCCGAGTAATTAGGCGGAGTCAAAGAAAGTCGCCTCGGCAGCCTGCCTTGTAGCGACTACTCGGGGAGTACTCGGCCTTGGAAACCTTGTTTTACAACCATGAATAAGGGTATAAAGGAATTATATATATATTTAATTTAGTTTATTAATTATTAATATGTTATATTAAAATCAGATGGACAAAATTGCCCCTGAACAAAAAGACAAAAGAGGAAGGTTGCAACAGTCAAAAAGGGGGTTTTTGAATTTTGGACTAAAATGGCAATAAAAGTGAAACCAAAGAGACCCAGATTTAAAAAGTTTGAGATTTGGACTAGAATGGGGAAGGATATATATATATATACATATATATAGGGGAATGATATATAGAAAACTTATTTGTAGTGAGAAAACCTAGTAAACTACATAAGGACCATTGATCAACAAGATCTAATGGTTGATATTATTTGATGAGATTTTGATTTAAATTTAATAGGTTGTTGTTGTTGATAAGTGGGTTAAGTGGTGTTTTAGTCAATAAACATTACAAGCAAGTACTTGATATATAATAAAAAAAATTGTGCATATCCCTATACAATCTACATACACAATATCCACCATTAAAAACCACCAACTTCTCTCTATCAACATTACCTCACTCTTCCCACCTATCACCTCTCTCTCTCTCTTCCCACCTTCCATTTTCTCTTTCTTTTTCAAGTTCTGATACATATGAAGATGAAGATCAAAGGAAATTTTCTAGGGTTTCTTTGAAATTAATTTATTGAAGGTTATAATCATGGTTAGAGTGGCTAATCGATTCGTTCGAACACCGTTTGGAGCCGGCTTTGATCTTCTACATTTGAAGCATCGATCGAAGGGTGATTATGGAGAGAGAAAATTGTTGCCATAGAGAAAGAACCTACAATCATCATCATGTTTATCTAGAACACCAAGAACACACACTTGTGCGTGTGTTCTTGGCGTTCCAAATGAAGATGATGAAGATTGTTGTCTCTCTCTAACAACAACTTTCTCTCTCTAAATGAAGATGATGAAGATAATTTCACACTTGATTTTTGTGTGCTCAAAGTGTTCTAGTTAATGGGTAAATGTTTATGTAGTTAGCAAGTTTTTGTTTTTGTTTTGTGTTAAAATCATTTTAAGTTTTTGATATTCTCAGTTGTTTTTCTATAAAAAATCAATATCTTTTAAAATGTGGAAATGTTGTTTTAGATGGGTTTTTAACTGTCTTGTATAAACTTACTCAATGATCACTTTTACATCACCTTTAGAAAGTACATAATTTAATAGTTGATGATCTCGTTTATTTTACATATAAAAAGTTGTGTTTTTTTACTGGCATAATTAGCAAGTACATATGTTGTAACAATGTTACACATGTTACTTATAGTTACACCAGCCCTTTTTTTGGACATAAAGAGGGGCTGCACATATATAACACATGTTTGTAACTTGTGTTACACTTGAGGTTGTGCTAACATTATGTAACATGACGTGTATCTTTTGTCCCTTTAATTCGTTACACTAGTCTCATATACTACAAGTTACAATTGCTGTGGGGAGCATAACTGTCCAGTCTAGAAAAAAAAACAGTAGATGTAAACAATGTGATACGACGACAAACAAATACGAAAGGTTGTGCTAACATATGTTACATGTTTTTTTAGTGCTTGCAGCGAGGGAGTTGGTTCCACAAGATAGTAGTTGTTTGAAGTGTAGGAAAAATAAAGGTATTTATGGTAACTGTTTACATATGTAACATTTTTTGGGCGGTTTTATTCATTTTTTCTATGTTGAAATGATGCAGATAAAAAGTCAAAATTTGAGGAGTCTTCAAGTTCAGGGCATAATTGGGTGGAAAGGTAACTTGTGTTAGTTATGTTACTACTATTTTTTTAATTAGTAGATTAAAAATACTGGACTGTAACTTGTGTTATTACGACTTGACCGTAGCAGTTGCAGCCAAAGGAGAAGGGATCTTGGCAGGAAGAAAGAGAACCACAATATCGGATACAACAAAGATGGCCATAAAGCGAAAGAAGGTAGATGGAGAAACCGATGAAGAATGGGAGCAAGAAGTTGATGAAGGGCAGGTGGTGGGTACCTTTGACATTGTACAGGAGTTACCCTCCAGTGTAACACATGTTACAAACATGTGTTACATATGTTCAACCCCTTTGTTACCAAAAATGGGCTGGTGTAAATATAAGTAACACGTGCAATGTTGAAACTTCATTTTGTGTGCAAAAACATGTGTAATGTTGCATGTATAATGTTGTTTACATATTAAGATTAATACACATTATATTAACATGCGTAGCCACTGAATTAAAAGGTAACATGTGTAACTTGGCTATACAAGTGTTATCCACTTTGGAGTAACACATGCAAAACATGGAAATTGATAAAAAGTTAGTATCCAATCAAAACCTTCATGAACATGTGAACCCATACGTGACAATGTATACACAGTAAAAAAATTGGAGCATAAGGGAACCCTTGTAGTATACAACAAATATACTAGTTAAAAGTCATGAAATATGATGTGACATATGTTAAACCAATATACGGTTACATATGTTGCATTTTTTATATGTTTAAACCTTTTGTAAGATGTGGGTGGAACAAAGATCCCAATATATAACCATGTAACAGATGTTCCAACCATGTAGCAGATGTTCCAACAGATGTAACAGATGTTCCACTTTGGAGTAACACATGCAAAACATGGAAATTGATAAAAAGATAGTATCCAATCAAAACCTTCATGAACATATGAGCCCATACGTTACAATGTATACACAGTAAAAAATTGGAGCATAAGAGAACCCTTGTAGTATACAACAAATATACTAATTAAAAATCGTGAAATATGATGTGACATATGCTAAACCAATATACGGTTACATATGTTGCGGTTTTGATATGTTTAAACCTTGTACAAGATGAGGGTGAAACAAAGATCCCAATATATAACCATGTAACAGATGATCCAAGCAGTGTTGCATGTATTAGGAGTATAAAGTGTCGTACAATGCAACAATATTACATCATTTATGGAGTAAAACTACATGAAGGTGTAAGAAGATCTTGATATGTAATTTGTGCCATAATTCCACCATTTAGAAAATTAACATGTGTTACGAGTGTCAAATGTAACTTGTGTTACGTTTAACTTTCTAATATAAGACATAAACAGATGGAAAAATAAAATTTATAAGGGAGCAAACACTTCAAATGTAACTTGTGTTACGTGTAAATTCCTGATATAACACAATGAAAAAAAATAGTAAAACTGATGCCTCCTAATATAACACATAAACAGATGGAAAAGGGGAAATTTATAAGGGTGCAAACACTTCAAAATAATTGATTCTGTTACATAGTCTGGACATGTAAAAGATCACACTTTTGTTTTGCGCCTTTTTGACTGAAAAACATGCTTGATCACCGAAAGTTTTATACATGGCAAGAAGAGGATGGAACTGCTTGTCAACATTAAGGGTGTAACGTGTATACGTGTCAACAATAAAACCAAAAGTTTTATCTGTAGAGAAGTAGACATTTTAGAGGTTAAAAAACACATTAACACGTGTATACTCAGGTCGTAGGCCAGAGTCTCTAACATAAGGGTGTAACGGCTATATCATGAGTATAAATATGTTACGACTTATGTAAGACATGTAACACCATGTATATAAAAGTATGTTACATGAGTTACACATGCATGTAACATGTGTAACCTGGATTTACATGTATTAACACAATGTTGGTCGCATTATTCCTTTTGTCCAGGTGTGTAACATCGAAAAACAAAGTTGACACCTAGTGGGTTGTTACATATTTAACAATGGGTTGGCAGAAAATGTAGCATATGTAACAAAATAAAGGGACAAATAGATTGTATATATTATAAAAATAACAGTACAATCAAACTTAAACTTAACATAAGTGTTTTATATGAACTTAAATATATAAAAATATCCAAAAACTATCATAAGTTAACAAAAATCTAACTATGCTTCGCTTCTTGATAACCATCTTCATCTTGAACACAAAACATCCATTCACCTATGAACAAAACAAATATGTGATGAGAGCAACACCTTACTACTTTTCTTTGAGAGCTTCGATGGTGGCTTCGATCTTCAAATACAGTTGCTTCAAAAGAAAGGGATGAGTACACGAATACATGGTGGATTCGATCTTCGATCTTCAGATCTGGTGGCTTTGATCTTCGATCTTCAGATCTCGTGGCTTCGATAGTGGCTTTGATGAAAGGGTGATGAAAAGATCAGTTCTCTCTCTAATATCTAATGAATTATTTTCAAAATGACTGGATGAAAAGTGATATATGAGAAAGAGAGAGAGAGAGAGAGAGAGAAATGTGACATAAAGAAAATGATGGGATGGGGAAGGGTGAAGTAATGGATTGAACAAAATGACCAAATTGCCCTTTATACATGTGTCTTTAATAGATGATGTGGACGAAATTCGTGGCACTGATGAAAGAAAACTTCTGCCCTCAGCATGAGGTGGAGAAAATTGAAACTGACTACTTGAATCTGGTTATGAAGAATTTAGATTGCCAAGCTTATGTTACGAGTTTCAACACCATGTCCAGACTTGTCCCTTATCTGGTTACACCTGAACCTAAGCGCATAGCGCGCTTCATTGGAGGCATGGCCCCGGAAATCAAAGGAAACGTTAAAGCTTCCAGGCCTACCACTTATAGGTCCGTGGTGGATTTGTCCTTATCCCTCACACTCGATGCAATTAGGAATAAGTCTGTTAAGACTTCTGATGAGGGAAAGAGAAAAAGGGAAGATGAGAGCTCACATCGCTCTGACAAGAAAAAGAAAGGTAATTTTGAGCATAAGAAGAATTCTGGGGTAAAGAAGGACTCCCAGCAGTAAGGTGAGAAGCCCAAGTGCAAAACCTGCAAGAAGCACCACTTTGGGATATGTAGACTTGAACCACAGCCTAAATCTTGTGGAATCTGCAAGTCAAAGGATCATAAAACTCTGGAATGCAAGAACATGAAACATGCAACCTGTTATGGTTGCAATGAGAAGGGGAACATAAGGACCAACTGCCCGAAAAACCCAAAGAAGCCTAAAGAGGCCAAGAAGACCAATGCTCGAGTTTTCCAGACCAATGCAATGAGAAGGGGAACATATCCTGACTAGGTTTGGGGTACCAGGTGAGATAATTTGTGACAATGGCTCTCAGTTTATCAGTAAGAGGACAACCGGTTTTTGTAAGAGTTGGGGAATCAAAATGATCACGTCTAAACCGGTACATCCTCAAGCGAACAGACAAGCAGAATCCTCGAACAAGATAATTGTCAACAATCTAAAGAAGTGACTAGGAGCTAAGAAAGGAAGATGGGCAGAAGAATTACCCTTTGTTATGGGCTGATAGGACAACAGTGAAAAGTGCAACTGGGCAAACCCCATTTTCCTTGGTATTTGGAGCAGAGGCAGTAATCCCGACAGAGATGGTGATACCTACAGCGAGGTCCAACCTCCGGGATCCTGAGAAGAATCCTGAAGACCTATGTCAAGAATTGGATACTATTGATGAGACAAGGGATGCGACAAGGTTAAGAATGGCAGCATGTCAACAGAGGATATCCAGAGCATATAACAAGAATCTAAGAACTAGAAGGTTTCAAGTTGGAGATTGGGTATTAGGGAAGGCTTTTCAGAATACTATTAATCCTGCTGATGGAAAGCTAGCTCCTAAGTGGAAAGGACCTTATGAGATTGAATCAGAATCCGGAAAAGGAGCATACCGGCATAAGAATATGGAGGGGGATGTACTACCAAGATCCTGGAATGCTATACACCTCAAAGCCTATTTCAAGTGAGTTTAGAATTTAATTTCTAACTCAAGATGGTATGACTTCTATCTCTTTTAAATATAATTCTTTTTTATTTGAACCCAATACTGACTTATGCATCGGAGGGGTGTTAGCCAGGCTAACACCCACCTTAGTTTAGGGTTGTTTTGTAGAATATGCTTCGGGATATACCTCCAGGATATATACTCAGGATAATTCGAAAGATTAGAGGATTGGCCCCCTCTCTCATGTTTAAGGGATCCTGATCCCTTCACAGGTTTAAAGGTATTCACCTTTCTCTCGAATTGGGTTTAAACACCCCGCCTGGTGCGCAAGTTATCCAGGGATAGTTCAAGATAGCGGGACCAGTCCATGTAAAAGTGGCTGACAATTTCGTTATTATTAGCTATATCCTGGATCCTAAAGGTATAGGAGGATTGATCACCCTCTCTCGCGAAAGGGTATTTTCATACTCCTAAGGTTTAAAGGTTTTCACCTTTCTAAGTCTTGGAGTTTATACACTCCCGCCTGTAGCGCACGAAAATTTGGGATTTTCCCCAATATGCTCACGGTTTATCCCCAGAATATTGAGGATCTATCTCCAGGATATTTAGGGTTTATCCCCTGTGATACTAAAGTTATATATAAGTGTGAAATCAGTTGTGATTACAAGAGCTCCTAAGTATTTAACAATGACATAAACAGGGACATTCCTACTAAGGCATTGTGAAAAGTTCAGAGGATCAAGCTTGGGCTTAGTTCACTAAGTGTCCCAGACTGGGGACATCTTCGGTGGAAAGGTTGCAAAAGGATTGGAGTTTAAGAATAGGATTTTACTCTATCCCTGGTATGAACTTTCCTTTTTGTTCCTTTAAAAGCCTTGTCTAAATTGTCTAAATTTCTGAAACTATGTTTAACAAAAGCTTGATTATAACATCCATGAGTTTCCTGATCAGGATATATTCTCAGGATATATTTCAGGATATTTGGTTGGAATGTTTGAAGTATGATTGAAGATTAAAACTATACTTGAACCAAATATCAGATATCAAAACAAGCTTTGTAAAAATAAAAATGAACAACAATGGATAAGGCCAAAAGAAAGTTATATTATTAACATAGCAAAAGTTTGTGCTTTTGGTTTCATCTCAAACGGAGATCCATCCACCAAAAGCACAATTAGTTTCTAACCATATTTACTTAATGTTTTGGTCAAAATCAAACTAGGATAATATAACCAAATCTTCTATTGTGAGGAATGATGCTTGAATCAATGAACAAAAGTATGAACAACTTGCAAATAAAATGAACAAGTGACACAAGGATTTATACGAGGAAAAAGCCCTTGATCAAGAGATGATCTCCGGCATAAAAAACCTCGGGTAATGGAAACTACCAATCACCAACTACAATTAAACAAATGATCTTTACAACTCGGGATGATAACAAGCTTGTTACAAGGATCACTAGTGTGCAATGTGTATGAAATCGCCAATGAACTGCTGAGAGCTGTTTCGAGTGTGTGTATTTGCTAATGTGTTCTAACTCCAGCTTGTTATCCCCTTTAAAAATAGAAATAATCTAAATAACTAACAACCCGCAAATGGTGCTAGCTACCCACGACTTCCATAACGGTCAATAAGCTATGCACGTGTGGAATATTGAGAGCATATTCCCCAAGAATATCGGCAAGACTTGGTCCAATGTGTATGCTCCTGCAAAACAAGCTCAAACATAATGAGAGCAACCGTTAGTGTAAGGATAACAATGAGGATCCTGGATCCCGATCCTGCAACATCTTCTGAGGATCCTTAATTCAAACAGAATTGAGGATCCATGATCCTGGCAGTATTTGAGGATCCGTGATCCTTAGGTTTAGAAAATCTACCCCTAACAATTGCCCCAAAAATATGAGGAATAAAATATAACTATATGAGTCATATTTTTGATCTTATCTGCAATAAACTAAACAACGGAAATATAGCCGTTAGTGTAGAACTAGCCGTTACACTTCCTGCGTCACCGAAGTCACATCCTGCAGACTCATCATTATAAATAGGTTAGAGATAAGGATTGATTTGCATTTAAATTCGAGCGATACTTCCCTTTAAATCCTCGTTCAAAGATCGATCAGGTATCTCTCTTCTCCTTCTCTCTTCACTTTCTTTTCCGTTTCATCAAATTCTTAATATTACAATGAAGCTACGATCCTCCCCTGCCAAGGATCACCAGAAAGATAGTCCCCTGAAAAGCCAAGGGATTCTCCAAAATCATTCGAAGGAATTCTGCTGCTTCACTGACCCGGAGATTGACCAGATTCGCCATTGTTTTCCGGTGGATACCGTCTTCAAGTCCTTCGACCCTTCTGCAAAGAGTGATTCTGTCTCGAACACCTGGGTTGCTTTTCCGGCCACTCCTTTCCTGATAGGCTTTTCTTACCCATTTCCTGCATTTACCCAATCCTTCTTCTCACTCACCGGCATGTGCTATATTCAGGCCATGCCGATGATGTGGAGAGTATTGTACACTTTAGAAAACATCATTGAGCAGGAAGGCATAGAGTTGGGAATATCGGAACTGGCTGAACTGTATAACCTTGTGAGCCATGGTTCACATCGCTTCTTGTTCAAACACAAACTTGGTGATTCTCACCCAATCCTCAAGACCACAAAAAACGATACCAACTGGAAGAAGCGTTTCTTCTTTGTTAGGAGGGACTCTATCCCTGATGGGAAAGATCTTCCCATAAAGTGGACCACCCATGGTAGGATATAGGATCCTTATAGAAGGATCATAGGATAACTCTGTCTCTGTTGAGGGTAACTGATCCTTTTCTGTCTTTTTATGCAGCTATCTCAGTCTCTCACCTCATTAAGTCACCTGCAACACAAGAAAGGATCGCTGCCTTTTGGAACCTTGATCCTGCAGTTAGATCATTCTAGGCAAACACAAAGGATTCACAAGAAGTATCCTCCGGTTCAGTCACGATGTCAAGTAAGTGTTTATATTTATGTATGATTAAATAAATATAGATTAAGGATACTTATCTGTTATTTGCTCTTTGTAGGTGCTGAAAAATCTTTAAAGTCAGCCTCCCGCTTCAGCGTCAGTGACCTTGATGCTGTCACTGCCCGGTCCGGCAGGAAACGATCTGCTACCAGCCCTATCATGCCAATTCCCAAGCCTGTCACCTCCAAGGGCAAGGGAGGAAAGAAGAGGAAGACCAATGAGGCTGATAATCTTGAAGGCCTGCCCCTCATCCGTCATCAGTTTGAAGAATACTTCTCTGATGTAAGGATCCCTGATCCTTAATTTTATCCTGCCCACTTGAGGATAACGGATCCTGACTTATATCTTTCCTTTTTTGCAGAAATTTGCTGAGATCCAGATGCTCATGATGCGTATGTTGAATAGGCCGAGCAGAAGCATTTGGAGTTTCAGAAGATCTTCCTGGCAAAGGATGAGACCATCTCTTCCCTCGAGAAGGAGCTAAACTTGGCAAAGAAGCAGGTGGTCATGGCCCACATCAATGCTGATCATGAGAAGGCCGAAGTGATGGAGGATGCTAAGGTTTCTGCCGCCATTGCTATGCTCAAGATCAAACTGCAGATGGCAAAGGAGGCTAATGATCCTAGTTTTGACAAGGCTATCTGGGACCAGGAAGGTTGGAAGGCCAAGCTGGCTGCGCTGGAGGATGAAGAGGAGACTGAGGAGGTCTTGGCAATCGAGGCAAGCGGCAGCGGGGCTAAGGATCAGGCTGGTGGTGCAGAAGCTGGAGGTGATGGTGATACAGTGAAGGTTTAGGCTGCAACAATGGGCGATGATGGATTTATCTAGACGCGGCCGAAGCCCATTTTTTATGGTTTATGGTTTTTGTTTGTTGGTGTTTTTCTTGAACAATAGTTGGTCTGTACTCAAACAATAGTAATTAGGTTTAAGGATCACTGATCCTTCAGACAATAGGTAGGATTACAAATGGTGGAGGGATCCTCTGCTTGGGGGATGAAGCCATGGTGATCCTGCCATCTTTTTATTCATGCACTTAGACCTCGTTAATATGGACACCCTGTGCCAACGCAAGTGGACGGGCCACGTTTTGCTGGTAGAAACTTGGGTTGGCAATTTTGACAACCTTTGAAGGGTTTAACTTTTGATAAATAAATAAAAGCTTAATCTTTTGTCTATCTCGTTTGTTGTTATATTTGTGAGTATTCTACCCTTCAGTTGTTATGATACACTTTGTTTGAATTCATAAGTTAAGAATAAAAGTTTAATAAATTATGTCAAAAAGTTTAGGATATGATCAAGGATCAAATATCCTGTAATCGATAAATTCAAAAAAGTAGTGTAATTTAAGGATCATGTATCCTGTTGTCAATGAATAAGGGTCACTTAGATAAACAAAGAATAAAATTGAAGTGATCAAGGATCATACCTGAGAATCCAAGTTAGGATCCTAAACCTTAACATTTATAATCAGGATAACCAACAGACAAACCTTAATAAAAGGTTAGGATCAAGGATCCTTAGTTGTTTAGCTTCGAAAACCTGAAATGGAACATAACTTGGGACTAAGCCAATAAAAGAGAAGAGTTAGCAACTGGGGACAAGCCCAACAATTCTGGGGACAAGCCCAATATACCGGGGATAAGCCCAAAAAACTGGGGACAAGCCCAAAAAACTGGAGACAAGCCCAAAGGATCTTGTGTAAACTGGAGTATGGCCCTCACTGGCGACTATCCAAACTTAGTGACATGAAAATGCCAAAACCTTAGCTAACGTGAAAACGTTAGAAACCTTAGGAACGGATGTATGGTACGTCTACCATTATACGTAGGATCCTGAATACAGCCAGTACAATGAAATTGTCAGCCCCTAAAGCGGGTACTGGTCCCACTGCCTTGAACTGCACCAGGATCATCATGCGCTACTGGCGATGCTGGGGACAAGCCCAAAAAAACTGGGGACAAGCCCAAATACTGGGGACAAGCCCAAATAACTGGGGACAAGCCCAAATACTGGGGACAAGCCCAAATAACAGGGGACAAACCCAAATACTAGGGACAAACCCATATAACTTAGGAGACTTCTGTGGATACTTGATCCTTTTTCAAGGATATATGAATCTTCTGCAAAACTCAAAAATAAGTGAAAGAAGGATAAAGGATCCAGGATCCTTCTCCTTGTAGATAGGATAATTAAAGAATGATATAGATTGAAATTAGATCATTACTAGAATGAGGATCATCTATCCTCTGAGCATCCTTTATGGACATCGGACACAGAGATAGTTGAGGATCCTGGATCCACATTACATGAAGTATCTTTTTAAGTGGACGGCATTCCAAGCTCTTGGTAGCAAATCTCCTTCCATTTTTAATAATTGATATGCCCCCTTTCCTGCCTCAGCTTCAATAAGATAGGGACCTTCCCATTTTGGAGCTAACGTGCCATCAGCAGGATTGGTGGTATTTTGGAATGCCTTCCTCAACACCATATCACCAACTTGAAACTTCCTGATCCTGACATTCTTGTTATAAGCTCCAGCCATCCTTTGTTGATAACTAGCCATTCTTATCCTTGCCAAATCCCTGAGTTCTTCTATGGTATCCAGGTCTTGAACCAAGTTTTCAGCATTTCCTTCAGGATCACGGATGCTTGTTCTAGCGGTAGGAACTGTGACAACTCGACCTTTCGACTTTAAATGCACGTTGACTTTGACCATTGGCTTTGACTGTTTGACTTGTAACTGCATACGTTATGTTATAATGAAACGAATTGTGTTTGCTTGGTTTTGTGTTTGATTGTATAATTATCAGAAAACTTAGACTTAAACTGTTAGAACCCATTAAGGACTCGACGAATCATATGTGATTCGCCATACAACATCTCGACGAATCAGAAATTGTGATTCGCCAAGAACCATTCGACGAAATAGGAAACCTGTTTCGCCAATCCTGTTTCGCCGGCCCAACCAGTTTCGCCAAAGCCCAGTTCAGGCCCATTTCGAGATAACGCGTATATTAACATGAACAGACCTATGTTTCATACGTTTTAGCAAAATAAGAACCCTAGAACCCTCCCCACTTTGACGGCAGCCCTGTGATACTCAAGCTCTAGCTCTAAGCGATCTAAACCATCATCTTCGATATCTCAGTTAGTTGTATGCTTGTTAATCGGTTTCTTGATTTCCTGGATTTCTCTGTACATATTGTGTATGCTTGATTTACGATCGGATGTGAGTACATGTGTGAGATAATCTTGATTCGTATGCATGATCAATCGGTTTCGTATCCTTATGCGAATTATGATGTTGATTTAGGAATACTAATAACTGATCGAATTAATGTGATTATGTGATCTGGTGAAATCTGAAATCGTGATGCTCATGACAGTTTGGACGGTCGTTAATATTGTTGATTGAATAACGATCAAATATATGTTATTATAATCTATCTACGTTCATATAACTTGCGATTCGTGTATTGATTAGATGATGATTACATGATGAATGACTTCTGTATGATCGATGATGTGACGACAGATTAGGGTTTCCTGTGATTTCTGTGTAACTGTTGAATGTGTAACTGATATGTTGACGTAACTGCTGCTTGACGAATTAGAATGTTTGGCGAATTAGAAGTCTTGACGAAACAAGATTGTGTTTCGCCAAGGATGGCGACGAATTAGAAAATGTGTTTCGCCAAAGGTCCTTAACGAAATAGAATTTAGATTCGTCAAAGGGTAGTTGACGAAACACATTGTGTTTCGTCAACCTGTGTTTCGCCAATTAATGTGTTTCGCCAACCTCTGTTTCGCCAACTTGGATAACCTGTACAGTAAACTGATTTAATTTTATTAAGAGTTAGCTGAGTTAACTAACTGATGTTAAACACTATGCATGACTTGTGTGATGTTGATTAGTGATGTGTACTACTTGGTGATCATTGATTATGCTTATACGTGAACTGTTATGAATTCAAACTGATTGTGTACGTGCATACTCTAGGACGTGATTGATTTACTTCGAGCACATACTTAGCATACCAAGCAAACCAAGGTGAGTTCACACAGCCAAGGCATGGGTTCCCGGGTGGGAATGGGATTTGATGAATTGTTGTACATACTCAGCTGATAGAACCTAACGATAAGATACGACTAGACTAGTAACACTTATTGAACTGATCTTCGCACACCTGCCAAGGGTTGGCCGCGATATTTTGACTGTCTTCGCACACCTGCCTTAGGAAGGCCGCGAACTGGAATTTACTAATCTTCGCACACCTGCCTGGTAGGCCGCGATACAAATAAACCTAGTCTAGAATACTTGGGAAGAACATCCCCTAATAACTTCGCATACCTGCCTGGGAGGCCACGATGAGAACTAATACGATACATGATATAACGAACGAACATACTACTACTCACACTATACTATTACTGAACTATTAACTGTGAACTCGCTCAACTAGTTGTTGACTCTCTGCTGCATGCCTTGCAGGACCTTAGGTACTTATGGAGCTTGCACAAGGAGGAGCGGGTCGTTGTGGAGTACAGATCATGAACACTATGTTTAACGTTTCGAATATTTGAACTTATGATTTACTTTGGGTTTACACTATTATGCTTCCGCAATTGATACTATGTTTAGTTTAGAACATCAATTATATTGAATTGGGTTTTACGAACTATCTTATTTATATTATGCTATGTTCAATATGATTGATGGCTTGATCCTGGTCATGTCACGCCTCCAAGCGGTGGTACTCCGCGTGTGAATTTTGGGGGTGTGACAGATTGGTATCAGAGACATTGGTTATAGAGAACTTGGTTTTAATATGGGAAAACGTTTTTATTAAAACCAGACTATAACCAGAACAGTGCTCTCAACGATCCACAACGACGCTTCGCTCCACGTGCAAGACTCGACATCCTAGGTAATAAGGTTTATGTTTATTACCTGCTTGCTAGAACTATATAGAACTTTGCTCGTAGTATGCTAGATTACATTGCTTACCATACGTCATTACATGAGAACCCCTATGTGCTTACACTCTTCTGTCATCGCTCTATTCGCGAACCTCTCTAACTCATGTTGCATTTGCTATGAAGATCATGTCTGGACGAATTAACATGACTCAAGCCCAGCTAGAGGCTCTCGTTCAAGCTCAAGTTGCTGCGGCACTTGCAGCTGCTCAAGCAGGTAGTATACCCTGCAGTATAGACTCACACTAGGATCTTTAGATCCTACATTAACTCTTGTATTTAACTTTGTCCTATTCGTACACAATAGGTCAACACGCGCAGCAACCTGTCTGCACTTTCAAGAACTTCATGGACTGTCGTCCAAGTACTTTCAGTGGCACCGAGGGGGCAGTGGGACTCCTCCATTGGTTTGAGAAGCTAGAGTCAGTGTTTGAAATGTGCGAATGCCCTGAGGCTCGCAGGGTCAAGTATGCCACTGGCACGTTGGAAGGGATTGCGCTCACCTGGTGGAATGCGCAAGTACAGATCCTAGGGTTGGCAGCTGCTAACGCCACACCTTAGGAGGATTTCAAGGAATTGATTAAACGTGAGTATTGCACACGAGGCGACATTCACAAGCTGGAGAATGAGCTATACAACTTGAAGATGACGGGGTCAGAGATTGAGGCTTATACGAAACGGTCAAACGAACTGGCCATCTTGTGTCCAACGATGGTGGACCCTCCAGTCAAGCGCATTGAGTTGTACCTCTAGGGGCTTGCGCCAGAGATTCAGAGCCACGTGACGTCGGCTAACCTCAACAATATCCAAGACATTCAGCGTCTTGCCCACCGACTCACCGATCAGGCAGTAGATCAGAACAAGCTGCCAAAACGCATCAGTGCTACTACTACTGCTGTCACTACATCTGCTACTCCCAGTGACAACAAGAGAAAATGGGAGGGGGATTCCAGCAAGGGATCAGTATCTGTTCAGTCTCAAGCACAGCAGCGCAAGACAAATGAGTACCAGAGTCCAAATCAGCAGTCATCGGGTAGTCAGGGGCAGAGTGGATATAGGGGAACTCACCCATGGTGTGGTAGGTGCAACAAACACCACAGTGGAAGATGTCGCAGGGAACGTTGTCAAAGATGCCTCAAGCCGGGTCATGAGGCTAAGGATTGTAGAAGCTCACGGCCAGCAAATCAGAACCAGCAACTCCCACCGCTAGCTCCACAGAACCAGCAGCAGTAGCCACAGCGTGGGAACCGGGGATGTTTCCAGTGTGGGGCTGAAGGCCACTACAAACGTGATTGCCCTCAATTGAACCAGAACCAGAATCGCAACAACAACAATAACCAGGGCAACGGGAACAACAACAACAACAACAACAACAATGGCAACGAAGCTCGGGGTTGTGCTTTTGTGCTAGGTCGGGGTGACGCAGTGAATGATCCCAATGTGGTTATGGGTAAGTTTCTTCTCGACGATATTTATGTTACTGTCTTATTTAACTCGGGTGCTGATACAAGTTATATGTCCTTGAAAATGAGTAAATTATTAAAACGTACACCAACACCCCTAAACACCAAACATGTCGTAGAGTTAGCAAATGGTAAAAGTGTAGAAGCCGCACATGTAATCAAGGGTTGTAACATCATCTTAGCTGGTCATACCTTCTCGATTGATCTTATACCCATAGTTTTGGGTAGTTTCAACGTCGTCATCGGTATGGATTGGTTATCCCAACATCACGCAGAAATTTTATGCAAGGAAAAGATCATTCGTATTCCTCGTTCTAGTCGAGAACCTCTCGAAGTTCAAGGCGACAAGAGTGGTGCTGTGGTTGGCATCATCTCTTTCTTAAAGGCGCAGAAATGTCTACGAAAGGGGCACACTGCAATTCTGGCACTTGTCACTGACGCATCAGCAAAGCAAAAGAAGCTGGAGGATATTCCAGTTGTACGTGACTTTCCTCAGGTGTTTCCTGAAGATTTACCCGGTTTACCGCCTCACCGCCAAGTCGAATTCCAGATTGAGTTAGCTCCTGGAGCAGCACCAATAGCCCGCGCACCGTATCGTTTAGCTCCAACCGAACTGGAAGAACTGTCGAAGCAGTTACAAGAGCTCTTGGAAAAGGGCTTTATTCGTCCAAGCTCATCGCCTTTGGGAGCTCCAGTACTTTTTGTGAAAAAGAAGGATGGCACTTTCAGGATGTGCATCGACTACCATGAACTGAACAAGGTGACGGTGAAGAACCGTTATCCTCTTCCGCGTATAGACGACTTATTCGACCAGTTGCAGGGGTCGAGTTACTACTCCAAGATAGACTTGAGGTCAGGGTATCATCAGCTGAGAGTCCGGGATGAGGACGTCTCCAAAACCGCATTCAGAACTCGCTACGGTCACTACGAGTTTCTTGTCATGCCATTTGGGTTAACGAACGCGCCTGCCGTATTTATGGACCTTATGAACAGGGTGTGCAAACCCTATCTAGACAAGTTCGTCATCGTTTTCATCGACGACATTCTGATTTACTCCAAGAGTCAGGAGGAGCACGAGCAGCACTTACGGTTGATCTTGGAACTGCTATGAAAGGAACAGTTGTACGCCAAGTTTTCAAAATGTGACTTCTGGCTTCGTGAAGTCCACTTCTTAGGCCATGTGGTGAACAGGGATGGGATTCATGTCGACCCATCCAAGGTAGATTCGATCAGGAACTGGCCTGCACCGCGTACACCGACAGAAATACGCCAATTCTTGGGCTTGGTGGGTTACTACAAACGGTTTATCAAAGACTTCTCCAAGATCGCACAGCCGCTTACACTACTGACACAGAAGGGTGTCACCTACCGTTGGGGAGGTCCCCAGGAAACCGCTTTTCAGTACCTAAAGGATAGGCTTTGCAGCGCACCTATTCTCTCATTGCCAGAGGGCACGGACGACTTTGTGGTTTATTGTGACGCGTCGATACAGGGTCTTGGGTGTGTATTGATGCAGCGGGATAAGGTTATTGCTTACGCTTCACGTCAACTCAAGGTTCACGAACGGAACTACACGACGCACGATTTAGAGCTGGGAGCTGTTGTTTTCGCGCTTAAGATATGGCGACACTACCTGTACGGTACCAGGTGCACGATTTACACCGATCACAGGAGTCTCGAGCATATCCTTAAGCAAAAGGATTTGAACATGCGTCAACGACGGTGGGTTGAACTTCTGAACGATTACGAATGCGCCATCAAGTATCATCCAGGCAAAGCCAATGTGGTGGCTGACGCTCTCAGTCGGAAAGACACTCTACCTAGATGCGTACGAGCCTTACAGCTTACGATTCAGTCCAGTCTTCCTGCACAGATACGAACTGCTCAGATAGAAGCATTGAAACCCGAAAACATCAAAGCTGAAGCCTTACGCGGCTCAAGGCAACGAATGGAACAAAAGGAAGACGGTGCCTACTATGTAACGGGGCGTATTTGGGTCCCACTTTTTGGCGGTTTACGCGAGCTGGTAATGGATGAAGCTCACAAGTCCCGCTACTCGGTACATCCAGGGTCGGATAAAATGTACCACGACATCAGAACTACATACTGGTGGCCTAGTATGAAGGCCCACATCGCTACTTACGTCGGCAAGTGTTTGACATGTGCAAAAGTCAAAGTGGAATATCAGAAACCAGCGGGCTTACTCCAGCAACCCAAGATACCGCAAAGGAAATGGGAAGAAATTTCCATGGATTTCGTTACGGGCTTACCTAGATCCCAGCGGGGGAATGATACCATATGGGTGATCGTGGATCGACTCACCAAGTCTGCACACTTCCTGGCTATAAAGGAAATGGATAAGTTCTCCACTCTCGCAGACATCTATCTTAAAGAAGTTGTTTCAAGGCACGGGGTGCCCACCTCCATCATTTCGGATCGGGATGCACGATTCACGTCAGAGCTATGGCAAGCGATGCACAAATCTTTCGGCTCACGGTTAGACATGAGCACGGCGTATCACCCTCAGACGGATGGGCAGTCTGAGCGAACGATCCAAACTCTTGAAGACATGCTTCGAGCATGTGTTATTGATTTCGGCAACGGCTGGGAAAAGCATCTCCCCTTGGTGGAGTTCTCATACAATAACAGCTATCACACCAGCATACAAGCCGCACCATTCGAGGCATTGTACGGGCGTAAATGCCGGTCACCTCTCTGTTGGGCAGAGGTGGGGGATAGTCAGATCACGGGTCCAGAGATTGTAGTGGACGCCACAGAAAAGATTGCACAAATACGACAACGCATGGCGGCAGCACGCGACCGTCAGAAAGCATACGCGGATAAGCGTAGGAAACCGTTGGAATTTCAGGTCGGGGACCGGGTTTTACTTAAAGTCTCACCCTGGAAGGGTGTGGTACGTTTTGGCAAACGGGGCAAACTAAATCCGCGGTACGTCGGACCATTCGAAATCATAGAGAAGATTGGCAAAGTGGCCTACAAGCTAAACTTACCAGCTGAACTCGGTGCAGTTCACAATGTCTTTCACGTGTCGAATCTGAAGAAGTGCCTGTCAGATGAGACCCTCATAGTTCCTTTTAAGGAACTCACTATCGACGAGCGGTTGCAGTTCGTCGAGGAGCCAGTTGAAATCACGGACCGGGATGTTAAGGTCCTCAAAAACAAGAGAATCCCTCTTGTTCGAGTTTGTTGGAACTCCCGTCGTGGCCCAGAGTACACCTGGGAACGCGAAGACCAGATGACAGAAAGGTATCCCCAGTTATTCGGAACCAATACAACCACTGCTGAGGCTGAAGCTACTACCACGGAATTTCGGGACGAAATTCCAGATCAACGGGGGGAGGATGTGACACCCCAGTAAAACCAGTGAACGATGAAACCTATCTAGCTTCCTCAGTAAGTACGTACCAAATTTCGGGACGAAATTTCTTTTAAGTTGGGGATAATGTGACAACTCGACCTTTCGACTTTAAATGCACGTTGACTTTGACCATTGGCTTTGACTGTTTGACTTGTAACTGCATACGTTATGTTATAATGAAACGAATTATGTTTGCTTGGTTTTGTGTTTGATTGTATAATTATCAGAAAACTTAGACTTAAACTGTTAGAACCCATTAAGGACTCGACGAATCATATGTGATTCGCCATACAACATCTCGACGAATCAAAAATTGTGATTCGCCAAGAACCATTCGACGAAACAGGAAACCTGTTTCGCCAATCCTGTTTCGCCGGCCCAACCAGTTTCGCCAAAGCCCAGTTCGGGCCCATTTCGAGATAACGCGTATATTAACATGAACAGACCTATGTTTCATACGTTTTAGCAAAATAAGAACCCTAGAACCCTCCCCACTTTGACGGCAGCCCTGTGATACTCAAGCTCTAGCTCTAAGCGATCTAAACCATCATCTTCGATATCTCGGTTAGTTGTATGCTTGTTAATCGGTTTCTTGATTTCCTGGATTTCTCTGTACATATTGTGTATGCTTGATTTACGATCGGATGTGAGTACATGTGTGAGATAATCTTGATTCGTATGCATGATCAATCGGTTACGTATCCTTATGCGAATTATGATGTTGATTTAGGAATACTAATAACTGATCGGATTAATGTGATTATGTGATCTGGTGAAATCTGAAATCGTGATGCTCATGACAGTTTGGACGGTCGTTAATATTGTTGATTGAATAATGATCAAATATATGTTATTATAATCTATCTACGTTCATATAACTTGCGATTCGTGTATTGATTAGATGATGATTACATGATGAATGACTTCTGTATGATCGATGATGTGACGGCAGATTAGGGTTTCCTGTGATTTCTGTGTAACTGTTGAATGTGTAACTGATATGTTGACGTAACTGCTGCTTGACGAATTAGAATGTTTGGCGAATTAGAAGTCTTGACGAAACAAGATTGTGTTTCGCCAAGGATGTCGACGAATTAGAAAATGTGTTTCGCCAAAGGTCCTTAACGAAATAGAATTTAGATTCGTCAAAGGGTACTTGACGAAACACATTGTGTTTCGTCAACCTGTGTTTCGCCAATTAATGTGTTTCGCCAACCTCTGTTTCGCCAACTTGGATAACCTGTACAGTAAACTGATTTAATTTTATTAAGAGTTAACTGAGTTAACTAACTGATGTTAAACACTATGCATGACTTGTGTGATGTTGATTAGTGATGTGTACTACTTGGTTATCATTGATTATGCTTATACGTGAACTGTATGAATTCAAACTTATTGTGTACGTGCATACTCTAGGACGTGATTGATTTACTTCGAGCACATACTTAGCATACCGAGCAAACCAAGGTGAGTTCACACAGCCAAGGCATGGGTTCCCAGGTGGGAATGGGATTTGATGAATTGTTGTACATACTCAGCTGATAGAACCTAACGATAAGATACGACTAGACTAGTAACACTTATTGAATTGATCTTCGCACACCTGCCAAGGGTTGGCCGCGATATTATGACTGTCTTCGCACACCTGCCTTAGGAAGGCCGCGAACTGGAATTTACTAATCTTCGCACACCTGCCTGGTAGGCCGCGATACAAATAAACCTAGTCTAGAATACTTGGGAAGAACATCCCCTAATAACTTCGCATACCTGCCTGGGAGGCCGCGATGAGAACTAATACGATACATGATATAACGAACGAACATACTACTACTCACACTATACTATTACTGAACTATTAACTGTGAACTCGCTCAACTAGTTGTTGACTCTCTGCTGCATGCCTTGCAGGACCTTAGGTACTTATGGAGCTTGCACAAGGAGGAGCGGGTCGTTGTGGAGTACAGATCATGAACACTATGTTTAACGTTTTGAATATTTGAACTTATGATTTACTTTGGGTTTACACTATTATGATTCCGCAATTGATACTATGTTTGGTTTAGAACATCAATTATATTGAATTGGGTTTTACGAACTATCTTATTTATATTATGCTATGTTCAATATGATTGATGGCTTGATCCTGGTCATGTCACGCCTCCAAGCGGTGGTACTCCGCGTGTGAATTTTGGGGGTGTGACAGGAACCACCATCTCTGTAGGGATCACTGATTCTGCTCTAAACACTAAGGAAACTGGAGTCTTGCCAGTAGCATTCTTGGGAGTTGTTCTATCAGCCCATAGTACATATGATAACTCTTCTGCCCATTTTCCTTTCTTAGATCCAAGCTTCTTCTTCAAGTTGTTGATGATGATCTTGTTGGATGATTCTGCTTGACCATTAGCTTGTGGGTGGACTGGTGTTGATGTTATCATCTTAATCCCCCAGCTGTCACAAAAGTAAGTAGTTCTACTCCCAATAAATTGGGATCCATTATCACAAACAATTTCAGAAGGGATACCAAATCTGGTAATAATGTTTCTTTTAATAAAGGATATCACTTCTTTTTCTCTAACTTGAGCAAAAGCTTCAGCTTCTATCCACTTGGAGAAGTAATCAGTCATAGCAAGTGTTTTGGTCAAAAATCAAGCTAAGATAATGCAACCAAATCTTTTGATGTGAGGTGTGATGCTTGAATCAATGAACAATATTAATGATCACTCAGAAACGTAATGCACAAGTGACACAATGATTTATACGAGGAAAAAGCCCTTGATCAAGAGTTGATCTCCGGCATAAAAAACCTCGGGTGATGGAAACTACCGATCACCAACTCAGATTAAACAGAAAATGTATTACAACTTTAGATGATAGCGAGCTTGTTACAAGGATCACTAGAGTGTAATGTGCAAAAAAGTGTGGAATCGCCGAGCAAACAGTCGAGTGAGAGCAGTTGCGAGTGTGTGTGTTTAGCCAAAATTAGCCAAGTGTTCTAATCTAGCTCGCTATCCCCTTATAAATTTAGAAAATATCTAAGCTAACTAACTATCCGCATTTCATGCAAATCTTCCACGACCTCCATAACGTCCATATTAGTCAAGCACGTGCGGAATAAATAGGGAATATGCTTCAGGAATATCGCCAAGACCAAGTCCAAGCACGTACTCCTGCAAAACAACTTCATATTTAAAGCAGACAATCGTTAGTGTAAGGATCACTATCATGATCTTGGATACTGATCCTACAATACCCTCTGAGGATCACTAATTCAAAAAGAATTAAGGATCCCTAAGCCCGACAGTAATTGAGGATCACTGATCTTTGGAGAATCCTCCACTAACAGCAAGCATAAACGCTTTTCCACCAGGTGCCTTGGGAAATTTGCCAACTATATCCATTCCCCATCTCATGAGTGGCCAAGAAGAAGATATAGGATGCAGAAGCTCTGCTGGTTGATGAAGGATATTACTATGTCTCTAACAAGCATCACATTTCTTGGCATAATCCACAACATCCTTCTTCATTGTGGGCCAATAGTATCCTGTCCTCAGGATCCTTGAAAACAGTGCCCTGCCCCCAGTGTGGTTTCCACAATCTCCTTCATGAAAATCCTTTAGGACTTCTTGGATTTCAGGATCCTCAATGCATCTTAGATATGGTCGTACAAGAGATCGTTTATATAACATGTTATTCAATATTGTAAATTGAGATACCTTGGCTTTGAAAGCCCTGGGGTTTTCTCCTGTAGGGATCTCTCCATGTTGTATATATCTCATGATTGGAAGGATCCATGATCCTGAATGAGATTGTGTATCATTACTAGGGATGATTGCAGAATCCTCTTCTATCTCCATAGCTACATGATCTTCAATAGCAGGAGTTAGGATATGAATAATAGGGATTTTGATATCCTCTGGGATTTTCAAGGATGATCCTAAGTTGGCCAATGCATCAGCTTCTGCATTTTCTTCTCTGGGTACCTGTGTCAAACTAAAAGAAACAAAAGAGAGTGCCAATTCCTTGACTATCTCTAGGTATTTGATTAGCTTTTCACCTTTAACAACATAGGATCTGTTAGGGCTGGATTTTTTATTATAGGTGATCCTTATACGTGATCCTAACCAGTGATCCTTGTTTCTTTGGCAGATAGTGATCCTCAGCAGGACTTCAGGATCAGGATCATGGGACATTATAGTGATCCTCATACTAACGGCCACTTCCGCTCAATACAATATTGTTTTGCAGGAACATCTAGCAGGATACGCTCTAGGCATCATGATCAAGGGACGCGTCTTCACAATTATGGCAAGAGCTTAATTGAAGATAGACGTTGCACAGGATATGGAAACTTGGCTTGATTTATGGGCGGCTATTTAGGCTAGATTGTATCTCATTTCTAAAGGGGTAATGAGCTGAATATTAGTTTAGCTACCTAAAATAGGTCACCTACACACATATAAATACCACTCTTCCTCATTCGGAAGAACACACACGACATACAACGCAACTCTCACACACTTAGACACTCGAAACAATAGTGATCCTTGTACTCAGCTCATTATCATCCGAAGTTGTAATCATTTTGTTCTTATATTGAAGTTTGGTGATCGGTAGTTGCCATCACCCGAGGTTTTTTATGCCGGAGATCATATATTGATCAAGGGCTTTTTCCTCGTATAAATTGTTGTGTCTTTGCATCTTTATCACAGAAGTGATCCTTTACTTTCATAATTAACCAAGCGTCATACCCCGTTTACATAAAGTTTGGTTACATTATCCTTGTGTGATTTTTGACCAAAACAGTTTGGCGCCCACCGTGGGGCAATTGGTGCTTCATTCATAAGAAAATCTTTTGTTCGAAATCATTTCAAAGAGTTACATGGCTTCATCATTGAAGAACACGTCCACGGCGATGTCTGCAGTCACCTCATCACAGATCACTTTGCCTCCTCCACCGGCAGGATCTCAGAAAAATACCGAGAAAAGATCAACTCCCACTTTCTCTAAACCTCTATCTTCTTCTGCTATGAATTCTTCTATTCCCAGTACTAGTGATGTATTTGCTTTAATTTTGCAGATGAAGGATCGTATGCAGCGGCAGGATGAGACTAATGACAGGATCCTCAGGGAAATTGGAGACCTCAAAAGACAAAAGAAAGCGGCAGAGGATCATTCCCCACTGATGCCCAAATCCTTGAGCTTCGATACTCCAATGATCACTTCCCAGCCATCAGGGATCCCGGACGTGCAAATCATAGGGGAGTCAAGAGGATCACATCTCAAGTCGGCAGCAATGACTCAGACATCAGGCTCACATTTTCAGCCAGTAGGATCCTATCCTCAGTACATGGGATCCTTCATGAATTCAGGAGCCTATCCGGGGGCACAGCAGTTTCAAGGATCCTACCTTGTTCCAGGATCGTTCCAGGGCCAAGGATCCTCCTTTGTTCCAGGATCATCCCAGGTTCAAGGATCCTCCTTCGTTCCAGGATCATCCCAGACACCAGGATCCTTCCAGATACCAGGATCCCTAAAAAGTTTGCAAACAGGAAGTCTAGATGTCCATCAAGGGGACTTCATTCCAATGCAGACCATCGCTACCACTGGTCCCTCCGTTGTTCCAGAATCCCAGCAATATGGGTTCCCTAACTTGAACCCAATGGGAGGTAACACTTTAAATAATTATCCTACCACTAACCATGGATTCATGCAGGATACAGGTACCAATCATGCTATGGCCAGGGAGTTGCAGAAGCTAAAAGATATGATCTCAAGTGTTCCAGGGGTAGTCAAGCCTATCCCAGAGATTGCAGATGGAAGCCACAAGGTATCTCGCTTTGCACCACCAATTTGTGATGCAGAGGTACCCAAAAGGTTCCATATCCCTACCATGAAGCTATATGATGGAACAACGGATCCAGAGGAGCACATAGCACAATACAGGGAGAGGATGGAGATCAATCCTATCCCAGAAAAGTTGAAGGAAGCATGCCTATGTAAAGGATTTGGATCCACTCTTACGGGATCAGCTCTTAAATGGCTGCTAAGTCTTCCCCCTTATTCTATTACTTCATTTGCTAATTTAGTTAATTTATTCAATAACCAATTCTCTTGTAGCAGAAAATTCGAAAAATTAACTAGTGATTTGTACAGGATAACTCAAAATCATAATGAATCATTAAGGGATTATATAACTAAATTTAGTAAAGAATCCTTAGACATTCCCAACTTGGATATGGCTACGGCTGTTGAAGCCTTCAAAATGGGACTGCTTAAGGATTCATTATTCTATGATGATCTTGTTATGACACCATGCAGGAATCTAGATGAAGTAAGAACTCGAGCACTCAGGTTCATCCGGCTAGAGGATGACAAGAGGATCCAGGAGAGACAAGTAGGATCCTCAAAACAGGAGAAGCAAGGATCCTCCTTCAAGAACAACAAATTCAAATCCTACCATAAAAATGAGAACAAGAATGTGCATGCTGTTGACCAAGAAGAGGATGAGGAAGAATATCCTCCAATCTCAGAATATTGTTTTTCCGTTGATAATCATGAACTAATCCTTGCAATGCAGAATCTAGGTGAAAAAGCTAGGTGGCCCAGGAAGAATGATAAACCATCCGGGACTAAAGACAAGTCAAAATGGTGTGCATACCATGAGGATTTCGGGCATCTAACTGAAGATTGCATAGCCTTAAGAAAAGAAATTGGATACCTGCTTAGCAAGGGGCATCTAAAAGAATTATTGGGAAGAAAAAAGCAAAGGACTCAGGATCCTGAAAGGATCCCCGAAAAAGCTCCAGCACCTCCGGCAAACGCACAAGTGATCAACTTTATATCCGGAGGATCAGACATCTGTGGTACATCCTTCTCGGCGGCCAAAAGACATGCAAAGGAATCAAAAATGGATAATGGTGAAAGGCCTATTAGAACATCAAGTGTCTCAGAAGGGAAGATGATAACATTTGATGAGGATGATCGCATTAACATTCAGGATCCTCACCATGATAGTTTAGTTATCACTCTCTTTATTTCTAACCATTTCGTCCGCAGGATCCTTATTGATGGAGGGAGCTCAGTGAATATTATCCAGCTTGATGTTCTGAAGAAAATGGGTATCCCAGAATCAGACATCACACCGAGATCCTCCGTACTTGTAGGATTCAGTGGAGAAACGAAGAAAACTCTGGGGGACATCAAACTCCCAATCTACGTGGAAGGATTACATAATTATCAGAAATTTTGTGTTATTGACTGTTTATCCTGTTGCAACGTTATCCTTGGCAGGCCCTGGATACATGATATGAAAGCAGTCCCATCTACCTACCATCAATGTGTGAAGCTCCCTAGCCCATGGGGGATAATCAAGATCGACAGTGATCAGCAGGAGGCTAAGGATTGTTATACCTCATCTATGAAGCCAACCTCGAAGCCAAGGGAGCAATAGCAATTACAGTATCCTCCGAGGAATGTCTTGGAGGCAAGGGAACAAGATGTGGATGAAATCCTCTTGGATCCTAGTGATCCTGAATCAAAAATCTATATCGGATCAGGGATCCTTGGCAAGATGAAAGAAGACATGATATCCTTCCTCAAAAGAAGAAAATCTACCTTTGCTTGGAAACATGAAGATATGACAGGTATATCTAAGGATATTATTACTCACAAACTTGGCATTGACAGGTCTATCAAACCAATCCATCAAAAAAGGAGGAAGTTTGCACCAGAAAGGAATGCCATTATCCAAGAAGAAGTAGAGAGACTACTTCGAGCAGGTATGATCAGAGAAGTAAAGTATCCAAAATGGTTAGCCAATGTGGTTGTTGTCCAAAAGAAAAATGGAAAGTGGAGGGTATGTGTCGATTTCACTGATCTGAACAAGGCATGTCCCAAGGATCCTTTCCCATTACCCCACATTGACTCCATGGTGGATGCAACAGCGGGGCATGAACTGTTGACCTTTATGGATGCATCATCTGGATTCCAACAAATTCAGATGGAACCATCTGACCAAGAGGATACAGCCTTTATGACCCCAACAGGTTTGTATTGTTATATTGCCATGCCTTTTGGATTAAGAAATGCAGGTGCAACATATCAAAGGCTAGTGAATATGATGTTCAAAGATCAAATTGGACAAACTATGGAAGTATACATAGATGATATGGTAATCAAATCAAAGAAAGCTGAGGATCATCTAAGGGATTTGGAAGAAGCATTTGATATCCTTGATAAATATAACATGAAGCTTAATCCTTCAAAGTGCCACTTTGGTGTTAAGGCAGGTAAATTCCTAGGATATATGGTAACTCAGAGAGGCATTGAAGCAAGTCCGGAGCAAATTAAAGCACTAGTAAACATCAAGTCCCCTGCCAATGCTAAGGATGTGCAAAGGCTGACAGGCAGGATAGCAGCTTTGAACAGGTTCATATCGAAATCCTCAGAAAAATGCAAAGAATTCTACGATATCCTAAGGAAGAGTAAGAAGTTTGAATGGACTGAGAAGCATGAGAACGCTTTACAAGCCCTTAAAGAATATATGTCCTCAGCACCAGCATTAGCAAAACCGGAAAAAGGAGACGTGTTATCCTTATACCTGGCGGTATCCTCAACCGCTGTAAGTGCTGTCCTTGTCAAGGATCATGAAGGTACACAATATCCTATCTACTATGTAAGTAAAAGTCTACTTGATGCCGAATCCAGGTACTCACACCTCGAAAAACTTATTCTTGCATTAATCATGGCATCCACTAAGTTAAGGCATTATTTTGAAACCCATACTATTGTTGTTAAAACTAATTTTCCAATTAAGAATGTCCTCAGGAAACCGGAAATGTCAGGGAGAATGGCTAAGTGGGCAGTGAAGCTTAGTGCCCATGATATAAGATATGAACCAAGAACAGCCATTAAATCACAAGCCTTAGCCGACTTTGTGGCTGATTTCAGTAGTGATCTACAAAAAGAAGCAGAATTGGAGGTCCAGCAGCTGGATGAAACCAAGGATCCTTGGATACTACACACTGACGGATCCTCAAATGTCAAGGGCACAGGGCTCGGGATCCTACTAAAATCGCCACAGGGGGACATAATACCCCACTCCATAGCCTGTGAGTTCCAAGCAACTAACAATGAGGCTGAGTATGAAGCCTTGATTGCTGGCTTGCAAATTGCTAAGGATATGGGGGTAAAATATCTTAAAGTATATGTACACTCATTATTGATCACCAATCACTTTAACGGATCCTATGCTGTTAAAGGTGAAAAACTAACCAAATATTTAGAGATAGTCAAAGAATTGGCACTCTCTTTTGTTTCTTTCAGCTTAACACAGGTACCAAGGGAGGATAACACGGAAGCTGATGCATTGGCCAACTTAGGATCATCCTTGAAAATTCCAGAAGACATAAGTATCCCTATCATCCATATCCTGGCTCCTGCTATTGAAAATCAAGTGGCCATGGAAATAGAAGAGGATACTGCAATAATCCCTAGTGAAGAAGCTCAATCTTATTCAGGATCATGGGTCTCACCAATCATGAAATACTTGCAAAACGGAGAGATTCCAATGGGAGAAAATCCTAGAGCTTTCCGGATCAAGGTATCTCAATTTACAATCTTAAATAATGTGCTATATAAACGATCCCTTGCAGGACCATACTTAAGATGTATTGAGGATCCCGAAATTGAAGAAGTGTTGAGAGACTTCCATGAAGGAGATTGTGGAAACCACACTGGGGGCAGGGCATTATTCTCAAGGATCCTTAGAACAGGATACTACTGGCCAACCATGAAAAGGGATGCTGTAGAATATGCTAGGAAATGTGATCCTTGTCAAAGACACAGCAATATCCTTCATCAACCAGCTGAATTACTACACCCCATACCATCCTCTTGGCCATTCATGAGATGGGGAATGGATATAGTTGGCAAGCTCCCTAAAGCACCTGGTGGAAAAGTATTTATGCTTGCCATGACTGACTATTTTTCTAAGTGGATAGAAGCTGAAGCCTTCGCCCAAGTCAGAGAAAAGGAAGTCATATCCTTCATCAAAAGAAACATTATAACTAGATTTGGCATTCCCTCTGAAATTGTATGTGATAATGGCTCCCAATTCATTGGAAGCAGAACTACTAACTTTTGTGACAGTTGGGGAATCAAGATGATCATATCAACACCAGTTCACCCGCAAGCCAATGGTCAAGCAGAATCATCCAACAAGATCATAATCAACAATCTGAAGAAGAAGCTAGGATCCAAGAAGGGGAAATGGGCAGAAGAGTTACCTTATGTGCTATGGGCTGATAGGACAACTCCCAAGAATGCCACTGGTCAAACACCTTTCTCTTTAGTATTTGGGGCAGAAGCAGTGATCCCAACAGAAATGGTGATCCCAACTGCTAGAACAAGTGCTCGTGATCCTGAAGAAAATGCTACAATCCTAGCTCAGGATTTGGATACTATTGAGGAAATCAGGGATCTAGCTAGGATAAGGATGGCAAGCTACCAACAAAGAATGGCTGGTGCCTACAACAAAAATGTCAGAATAAGGAAGTTCCAAGTCGGAGACATGGTGTTGAGAAAAGCATTTCAAAATACTATCAATCCTGCTGACGGGAAGTTAGCACCAAAATGGGAAGGCCCTTACTTAATTGAAGCTGAAGCAGGAAAGGGGGCATACAGATTGCTAACTATGGAAGGAAACTTGTTACCAAGAGCCTGGAATGCTGTTCACTTAAAGAGATACTTTATGTGAACATGATCCCTCAAGCATGTGATCCTCACACTGAAGTATCATCGAAGGATCCCGATGATGTCAGTGATCCTTATTCTGGTAATATGCTTATCTTAAAACATTTACATTTCCTTACTTTTTACCAAAGGATAAGGATCCTGTATCCTTCATCCTCTTCTCACGAACCATTTGAGTTATGATAGTTCAGGTATCTTCAGCATATCGTCAAAAGATCTTCAAGAGCAACGCAGATCCTTGGGCTTGTCCCCAGTTATCCTTGGGATTATCCCCAGTTTCCGCCAGCAGCGCACGATGATCCTGATATAGTTCACGTCTTTGGGACCAGTACCCACTTCCGGGGCTGACAACCTCATCGTACTGGCTATACCCAGGATCCTCCGTATAATGGTAGACGTACCATACATCCGTTCCTAAGGTTTCTAACGTTTTCACGTTAGCTAAGGTTTTGACATTTTCATGTCACTAAATTTGGATAGTCGCCAGTAAGGGCCATACTCCAGTTTACATACGATCCTTTGGGCTTGTCCCCAGTGATCCTCCGGGATCATCCCCAGTTATCCTTTGGGCTTGTCCCCAGTGATCCTCCGGGATCATTCTCGGTTATCCTTTGGGCATATCCCCAGTTGCTAATTTATCTCTTACATTGGCTTAGTCCCAAGTTATGTTCCGTTTTTTCAGGTTTTCGAAGTTAAACAATTAAGGATCCTTAATCCTTAATATCCATTAAAAGTTTTACTTATGGTTATCCCGATTGAAGGTTAGGATCCTAACTTGGGTCCTCAGGTATGATCCTTGACTATTTTGATTATACTCATTATCCTAACCGACCAATATACTTTGACAACCAAACCTATGATCCTTGAACTAAAGTACTTTGAAAATTTTCAATATCAGGATATTTGATCTGGGATCATATCCTAAATTTGGATAACATATTTTCAACTCTTGCCACTTTAAACAAATATACTACAAAAAAGAAGATACTTAAAGGATAACAACGTGAGATAAGCCAGAAAAGTTAAAGTTATATTATTAAACAAAAGGATCATTAACCCTTTCAAGAAAGTTGTCAAAATTGCCAACCCACATTTCTACCAGCAAAACGTGGCCCGTCCACATGGGTTGGCAAAGGGTGTCCATTGTCTATGCGGTCTTAGCATTGTGCAGGAAATTAAAAGCGGCAGGATCACAAAGGCTTCATCCCCCAAACAGAGGATCCCTCCACCTTTTGCAATCCTACCTATTGTTCTAAGGATCCAGGATCCTTAACCCTAAAAACTATTGTTCGAAGATTACAAACCATAATTGTCTCAAACCATCAACAACCACAAAAACCACTACCAATCCTAAAAAAATTGGGCTCCGGCCTAGTCTCGAAATATCCATCATCGCCCAATCATGCAGCCTACTCCTTCGCTGCTCCATCACCACCAGCTCCACTAGCTTCACCCTGATCCTTACCAGCATCTCCACCTTCAAGCATAGGGATATCCTCAGCATCATCATCAACCTCCAACTCTGCCAGCCTTGCCTTCCAACCTTCCACGTCCCATGTACCTTTGTCAAAGGAAGGATCTTGAGCCTCTGCAGCCATCTGCAGCTGGATCTTGTACATGGTTATCGCAGCAGAAACCTTAGCATCCTGGGTGATATCATGCTTCTCGTAGTCAAACTTGATCAATGCTTTGACAGCTTCATCCCTGGTAGCCCGGAGCTCCTTCTCAAGATCGGCTATCTTGAGATCCTTCAGTGCACCCATCTGGTGGAGGTCGGCAATTTGGCGATCCTGATCTTCAACGTGGTTAACATAAGTCTCTATTTCAGTAAGTTTCTGCAAAAACAACAAGATATGACATCAGACACAGGTGATCCTCAAAAACCATCAGGATAACCCACAGGGGCAGTGATCCTAACCTCGTTGACAGAATCAAGGAATTGCTGACGGAGGAGGGGAAATCCTTGTAGATCTTCAGTAGTCTTCCTCTTCTTCCCCTTGCCTCGAATAGGTGCTTTGGGAGCTGATACTGAAGGACTGGCAGCAGGAGCCTTCTTCTTTGAAGATGTGACATTGGCAAGATCACTTATCCCAAATTTGGAGGCAGATTTGACAGACTTGGCGGACTTTCCAGCACCTACACAATCGAAAACAAGATAAGTTGCTTTATTAATCAAACAATCCTACATTTAATTTATTTTCTATAAGGATACTTACTTGACATAGTGGCAGATGCAGAGGATACTTCTTGAGAATCTTGGACGGTGACTTGAAAACTTCTGATTTCAGGATTAAGCTTTTTAAAAGCTAGGACTCTCTCTTTTGCAGCAGGGCTTAATTTCAGATGAGCAATGGATATAGCTGCACAAGAGATAAAAAAAGATATTAGTGACCCTCATTATATGAGACAGGGCTGATAGTGATCCTTTGAGGATCCTCTATCCTACCATGAGTGGCCCATTCCTTGGGCAGATCCTTCCCATCTGGGATGGAATCTCTTCTCACAAAGAAGAAACGACGCTTCCAGTTTGTGTCATTTTTGATAACTTTCAAAACAGGGTGATCCTCCCCGGCCTTCCGTTTCAACAAATACCGGTGAGAACCAAAGGTGGTAAGATCGTAAAACTCAGCCAACTCCGCCATCCCTAGATCAATCCCTTCCTGCTCGATGATCCTCTCAAAGGTATACAGAACCCTCCAGATCATCGAAACAGAGTCACTCAGAGCGGTAGGTGTGAAGGACTTGAAAATAGCATTCGCCGGAAAGCGATGACGAATTTTGTCTATGTGAACATCAGTAAAGCAGCACCTCTCCGTAGGAGAATCCTTGATAATCCCCTGGCTTTTTAAGGGACTATCCTTCTTGGAATCCTTGTGTGGAGAATTCCGGAGCAACATATTTGTGACGGGACGGAAACAGAATAAAAGCAAGAAACAGAGCAAAAGAAGGAAGAAAGGAAAGAAAGAAGAAGAGAGTACCTGGTCAATCCTCGGTAGCAATTATAAAGGGAAGATATTTCGAATTTAAATGCAGAGTGATCCTAACCCTATCTCCTATTTATAATCATGATTTGCAGGGATTGTCACATCTGTGACGTAATGATCACAACGGCTAGTCCGCTTATAACGGCTAGTTATCCGAATAATCCGTTGGAGATAAAGATCAGAGCAAAATATAATTCGTTTATTTACAATAAACTCTTTATATTTTGGGGGCAATTGTTAGGGCTGGATTTTTTATTATAGGTGATCCTTATACGTGATCCTAACCAGTGATCCTTGTTTCTTTGGTAGATAGTGATCCTCAGCAGGACTTCAGGATCAGGATCAGGATCATGGGACATTATAGTGATCCTCATACTAACGGCCACTTCCGCTCAATACAATATTGTTTTGCAGGAACATCTAGCAGGATACGCTCTAGGCATCATGATCAAGGGACGCGTCTTCACAATTATGGCAAGAGCTTAATTGAAGATAGACGTTGCACAGGATATGGAAACTTGGCTTGATTTATGGGCGGCTATTTAGGCTAGATTGTATCTCATTTCTAAAGGGGTAATGAGCTGAATATTAGTTTAGCTACCTAAAATAGGTGACCTACACACATATAAATACCACTCTTCCTCATTCGGAAGAACACACACGACATACAACGCAACTCTCACACACTTAGACACTCGAAACAATAGTGATCCTTGTACTCAGCTCATTATCATCCGAAGTTGTAATCATTTTGTTCTTATATTGAAGTTTGGTGATCGGTAGTTGCCATCACCCGAGGTTTTTTATGCCGGAGATCATATATTGATCAAGGGCTTTTTCCTCGTATAAATCGTTGTGTCTTTGCATCTTTATCACAGAAGTGATCCTTTACTTTCATAATTAACCAAGCATCATACCCCGTTTACATAAAGTTTGGTTACATTATCCTTGTGTGATTTTTGACCAAAACAGGATCCATTAAAGTGATTAGTAATTAACAATGAATCTACATGTACCTCAAGATACGTGATCCTCATATGCTTGGCAATTTGCAAACCAACTATCAAGGCTTCATATTCAGCCTCATTATTAGTAGTTTGAAACTCACAAGCTATGGAGTGGGGTATTATATCCCCCTGTGGCGATTTTAGTAGTATTCCAAGTCCAGTTCCTTTGACATTAGAGGCTCCATCAGTGAAGAGTATCCAAGGATCCTTAGTTTCTTTAAGCTGTTGGACTTCTAACTCACCTTCCCTTTGCAAGTCACTACTGGAATCTGCCACAAAGTCAGCTAAGGCTTGGGATTTAATGGCAGTTATAGGCTCATATCTTATATCATAAGCACTGAGCTTCATTGCCCATTTAGCCATCCTTCCTGACATTTCAGGTTTCCTGAGAACATTCTTAATTGGAAAATTAGTCTTAACAATAATGGCATGAGTTTCAAAATAATGTCTTAATTTAGTAGATGCCATAATCAAAGCAAGGATAAGTTTTTCTAAATGTGAATACCTGGATTCAGCATCAAGCAAACTCTTACTTACATAATAGACATGATGTTGTGTACTTTCGTGATCCTTAACAAGGACTGCACTTACTACTTTGGAAGAGACTGCCAAATATAAGGATAATATATCCCCTTTTTCTGGTTTCATTAAGGCAGGTGCTGAGGATAGGTAATCCTTAAGGGCTTTGAGAGCATTTTCATGCCTTTCAGTCCACTCGAATTTCTTGTTCTTTCTCAAAATGTCATAGAATTCCTTGCACTTTTCTGATGATTTTGATATGAACCAATTCAAGGCTGCAATCCTCCCTGTCAACCTTTGCACATCCTTGGCATTGGCAGGAGATTTGATATTCGCCATTGCCTTGATTTGCTCCGGACTTGTCTCAATGCCTCTTTTTATTACCATATAGCCTAGGAATTTACCTGCTTTAACACCAAAGTGACACTTGGAAGGATTTAGTTTCATACTAAATTTATCAAGGATATCGAATGCTTCCTCTAAGTCTCTAAGGTGATCCTCAGCTTTCTTGGACTTAGCCACCATGTCATCTATATAGACTTCCATAGTGTGTCCAATTTTTCCCTTAAACATCATATTGACTAGCCTTTGATAAGTAGCACCTGCGTTTCTTGCCATCAGCAGGATTGGTGGTATTTTGGAATGCCTTCCTCAACACCATATCACCAACTTGAAACTTCCTGATCCTGACATTCTTGTTATAAGCTCCAGCCATCCTTTGTTGATAACTAGCCATTCTTATCCTTGCCAAATCCCTGAGTTCTTCTATGGTATCCAGGTCTTGAACCAAGTTTTCAGCATTTCCTTCAGGATCACGGATGCTTGTTCTAGCGGTAGGAACCACCATCTCTGTAGGGATCACTGATTCTGCTCTAAACACTAAAGAAACTGGAGTCTGGCCAGTAGCATTCTTGGGAGTTGTTCTATCAGCCCATAGTACATATGGTAACTCTTCTGCCCATTTTCCTTTCTTGGATCCAAGCTTCTTCTTCAAGTTGTTGATGATGATCTTGTTGGATGATTCTGCTTGACCATTAGCTTGTGGGTGGACTGGTGTTGATGTTATCATCTTAATCCCCCAGCTGTCACAAAAGTTGGTAGTTCTACTCCCAATAAATTGGGATCCATTATCACAAACAATTTCAGAAGGGATACCAAATTTGGTAATAATGTTTCTTTTAATATAGGATATCACTTCTTTTTCTCTAACTTGAGCAAAAGCTTCAGCTTCTATCCACTTGGAGAAGTAATCAGTCATAGCAAGTGTTTTGGTCAAAAATCAAGCTAAGATAATGCAACCAAATCTTTTGATGTGAGGTGTGATGCTTGAATCAATGAACAATATTAAGGATCACTCAGGAACGTAATGAACAAGTGACACAATGATTTATATGAGGAAAAAGCCCTTGATCAAGTGTTGATCTCCGACATAAAAAACCTCAGGTGATGGAAACTACCGATCACCAACTCAGATTAAACAGAAAATGTATTACAACTTTGGATGATGACGAGCTTGTTACAAGGGTCACTAGAGTGTAATGTGCAAAAAAGTGTGTAATCGCCGAGCAAACAGTCGAGAGCTGATGAGAGCAGTTACGAGTGTGTGTGTTTAGCCAAAATTAGCCAAGTGTTCTAATCTAGCTCGCTATCCCCTTATAAATTTAGAAAATATCTAAGCTAACTAACTATCCGCATTTCATGCAAGTCTTCTACGACCTCCATAACGTCCATATTAGTCAAGCACGTGCGGAATAAATAGGGAATATGCTTCAGGAATATCGCCAAGACCAAGCACGTACTCCTGCAAAACAACTTCATATTTAAAGCAGACAATCGTTAGTGTAAGGATCACTATGATGATCCTGGATCCTGATCCTACAATACCCTCTGAGGATCACTAATTCAAACAGAATTGAGGATCCCTAAGCCCGACAGTAATTGAGGATCACTGATCTTTTGAGAATCCTCCACTAACAATTGCCCCCAAAATATAAGGAGTAAAGTGTAAATAAACGAGTTATATTTTCTCGTTCTTATTTGTAACAAACCAACGGATATATAGCTGTTACATCCTGACTAGCCATTGCCACTCTGACGTCATTGAAGTGACTATCCTGCAAAATCATGATTATAAATTGAAGTTAGAGATAAGGGTTAGGAAGCATTTAAATTCATGCGTTTCATCCTTTAAATCCTCATTCGAAGATCTGATCAGGTACTTCTCTTTCCTTTCTCTCTTCACACTCTCATTCTGTTTCTTCTTCTTCACCATCATCATGACCAAGATGATGCTAAGATCTTCACCGGCTAAGGATCACAAAAAGGATAGTCCTTTGAAGAGCCAAAGAATCATTGAAGACTCTGCGAAGGAACGATGCTGCTTTACTGAACCACAGATAGACAAGATTCGCCATTGTTTTCCGACGAGTACCGTTTTTAAAGCTTTTGACCTCACCGTCCTAAGCGACTTTGTTTCTGAAACTTGGGTAGCTTTTCCGGTCACCCCCTTTACGATAGGATACTCGTATCCTTTTCCTGATTTCACCCAATCTTTCTTCTCTCTCACCGGCATCTCCTACATCCAAGTGATGCCAATGATGTGGAGGGTCTTGTATACCCTTGAAAGAATCATTGAGCATGAAGGTATTGATCTGGGGATGTCGGAGTTAGCAGAAATGTACGACCTTGTGAGCCATGGATCTCATCGGTATCTATTAAAACACAAACCTGGTGATGAACACCCCATCTTCAAAACCACTAAGAATGACACGAACTGGAAAAGGCGATTCTTCTTCGTCGGAAGGGATTCCATCCCTGATGGGAAGGATCTTCCAAGAAGATGGGTTACTCATGGTAGGATAGAGGATCCTTATAGAAGGATCATAGGATACCCTGTCTCCGCTGAGGATCACTGACCCCTTTGTTTCTATTTTGCAGCTATTACTGTTTCACACATTATTACAACACCTGCAACGAAGGAAAGGCTTGCTGCTTTCCGGAAGCTTGATCCTGCAATAAGATCATTTCAAGCAAATACCCAGGATTCTCAAGAAGTATCCTCAGGCTCTGTTACAATATCAAGTAAGTATCCCATTTTGTGCATAACTAGATGTTTAAATTAAAACGAAATAAGGATACTTATCTATTTCGCATGTGTAGGCGCCGGAAAATCCTCAAAATCTGCCACCCGTTTCAATGTTACCGATCTTACTGCCGTTGGTCCCAGGTCTGGGAGAAAGAAGACTGCTGCTAGCCCAAGTACTGCTGTTCCCAAGCCTGTGATCTCTAAGGGAAAGAAGAGAAAGGCATCTGAAGCTGAAGACCTTGACGGGCTATCCCTCATCCGCCATCAATTCTTGGAGTATTTCTCTGAGGTAAGGATCCTGGATCCTGACTAAGTATCATGCCCAGTTAAGGATCACAAGTTCTGAACTTTACTTTGTCTTTTGCAGAAATTTGCTAAAATCCAAGAGCTGTTTGATGCTTATACTGAAGAAACTAAACAAAAGCACTCGGAATTACAGAAGATCTGCCAAGCCAAGGATCACACCATTGCCTCTCTCGAGAAAGATCTCAATGTAGCGAAAAGGCAAGCGGTCATGGCATAAATTGATGCAGACCAAGAAAAGCGCGAGATCATAGAGGATGCTAAAGTATTTGCTGCCATCACCATGTACAAGATAAAACTGCAGATGGCAAAAGAAGCTGAGGATCCTGACTTCGACAGGAGCACTTGGGATAAGGAGGGCTGGAAGTCAAAATTGGCGGAGCTGGAAGATGAGGAGGAGGCTACAGAGGTCCTAGCAATCGAGGCAAGCGGCAGCGGCAAGGATCAGGCCGGTGGAGATGCTGGTGGTGATGCTGGTGGTGATGCAGCCAAGGTGTGAGCTGCAAGGATGGGCGATGATGGACATTTCTAGACACAGCCGGAGCCCATTTTTTTTAAAGTTTGGTAGTATGTTTTGTGGTTGTGATGTTTTGAAACAATGCTGGGTTGTACTCTGAACAATAGTTTTAGGTTGAAGGATCAATGATCCTTTGGACAATAGGTAGGGTAATAGGTGGTGGAGGGATCCTCTGTTTGGGGGATGAAGCCACTTGTTATCCTGTCGTCTTTTATTTCCTACACTCTTATGACCAGATAAACAATGGACACCCTTTGCCAACCCAAGTGGACGGGCCACGTATTGCTGGTAGAAGCTTGGGTTAGCAATTTTGACAACCTTTAAGGGGTTTAATTTTGTGAATAAATAAAACTTTAACTTTTTGGCTATTTTTCGTGTTGTTATCCTTATGAATCCTTTACTTTTCAACTGTTGTTGTATATTTTGTTTGAATTTATAAATAAAGGATAAAAGTTTAATAAATCACATTTAAAGGTTTTAGGATATGATCAAGGATCAAATATCCTAAAGTCAACTAATTCAGAAAAGTTATGAAACTAAAGGATCATTGTTAGGGCTGGATTTTTATTATAGGTGATCCTTACACATGATCCTAACCAATGATCCTTGTTTCTTTGGCAGACAGTGATCCTCCGCAGAACTTCAAGATCCTTGTTTCTCTGAAGTTGTATCTTATACATAGCAATTGCCGCGGAGACCTTAGCATCTTGGGTGATCTCCTGCTTCTCGTTATCCATATCAATCAACCTCTGAGCAGCCTCAGCCTTCATGACCCGGAGTTCCTTCTCAAGATCTCCTATCTTGAGATCCTTAAGCACGCCCATTTGTTGAAGGTCAGCAATCTGGCTCTCTTGGTCCTCAACATGGCCAAGATAGGTCTCAATCTCGGCAAGTTTCTGCAACAGGAGAAGAAAAAGATAAGCATAAGATCATATGATCCTCAAGAAAAGCAGGATATGCTAGGAGGATAACCTACAGGGGCAGTGATCCTTACCTCATTCACATAGTCAAGGAATTGCTGACGGAGGAGGGGAAATCCTTGTAGATCTTCAGTAGTCTTCCTCTTCTTCCCCTTGCCCCGGATAGACGCTTTGGGAGCTGATGCTGAAGGACTGGCAGCAGGAGCCTTCTTCTTTGAAGACGTAACATTGGCAAGATCACTTAACCCAAATTTAGAAGCTGATTTGACAGACCTGGCAGACTTTCCGGCACCTACACAATCAAAAAACAAGATAAGTTGCTTTGTTAATCAAACAATCCTACATATAATTTATTTTCTGTAAGGATACTTACTTGACATAGTGGCAGATGCAGAGGATACTTCTTGAGAATCTTGGACGGTGACCTGGAAACTTCTGACTTCAGGATTAAGCTTTTTAAAAGCTAGAACTCTCTCTTTTGCAGCAGGGCTTAATTTCAGATGAGCAATGGATATAGCTGCACAAGAAATAAAAAGAGATATTAGTGATCCTCATCATATGGGACAAGGCTGACAATGATCCTTAGAGGATCCTCTATCCTACCATGAGTGGCCCATTCTTTGGGCAGATCCTTCCCATCCGGGATGGAATCCCTTCTAACAAAGAAAAAACGACGCTTCCAGTTAGGATCATTCTTGGTGACCTTGAAGACAGGGTGATCCTCCCCGGCTTTCCGTTTCAGCAGATACCGGTAAGAGCCAAAAGTGGTAAGATCGTAAAACTCGGCCAACTCCGTCATCCCCAGATCAATCCCTCTCTGCTCAATGATCCTTTCGAAGGTATACAGAACCCTCCAGATCATCGGCATAGCTTGGATATAAGAGATGCCGGTTAAAGAAAAGAAGGATTGGGTGAAGGATGGAAAAGGATATGAATACCCTATGGTGAATGGAGTAGCAGGAAAGGCCACCCAGGTATCCGAAACAGAATCACTCAGAGCGGTAGGTGTGAAGGACTTGAAAACCGCATTCGCCGGAAAACAATGACGAATTCTGTCTATGTGAACATCAGTAAAACAACACCTCTCCGTAGGAGAATCCTTGATAATCCCCTGGCTTTTTAAAGGACTATCCTTCTTAGAATCCTTGTGTGGAGAATTCCGGAGCAACATGTTTATGACAAGACGGAAACAGAGTAGAAGCAAAAAACAGAGCAAAGGGAAGGAAGAAGGGAAAGAGAGAAGAAGAGGATACCTGATCAAGTCTTCGGTTGTGATTATAAAGGGAAGATACCTCTAATTTAAATACCGAATGATCCTAACCCTATCTCCTATTTATAATGATGATTTGCAGGGATTGTCACATCTGTGACGTAATTATCACAACGGCTAGTCCATGTGTAACGGCTAGTTATCCGGAATCGCCCGTTAGAGATAAGATCAAAACAAAATATAACTCGTCTATTTACAATTAACTCCTTATATTTTGGGGGCAATTGTTAGGGCTGGATTTTTATTATAGGTGATCCTTACACATGATCCTAACCAATGATCCTTGTTTCTTTGGCAGACAGTGATCCTCCGCAGAACTTCAAGATCAGGATCATGGGGAATTATGGTGATCCTCATACTAACGGCCACTTCCACTCAATACAATATTGTTTTGCAGGAACATCTAGCAGGATATGCTCTAGACATCATGATCCATGAACGCGTCTTCACAAATATGGCAAGAGCTTAATCGAAGAAAGACGTTGCACAGGATATGGAAACTAGGCTTGATTTATGGGCAGCAATTTAGGCTAGATTGTCTTTATTTCTAAAGGGGTAATGAGCTGATAATTAGTCATTTTACCTAAAATAGGTCACCTACACACATATAAGTACCACCCTTCTTCATTCGGAAGAACACACACGACATACGACACAACTCACATACACTTAGACACTCAGTGATCCTTGTACTCAGCTCATTATCATCCAAAGTTGTAATCATATTTTTGTTATATTGAAGTTGGTGATCGGTAGTTGCCATCACCCGAGGTTTTTTATGCCGGAGATCATTCGTTGATCAAGGGCTTTTTCCTCGTATAAATCATCGTGTCTTTGCATCTTTATCACAAAAGTGATCCTTTACTTTCATAATTAACCAAGCATCATACCCCGTTTTCATAAAGTTTGGTTACATTATCCTTGTGTGATTTTTGACCAAAACAGTTTGGCGCCCACCGTGGGGCAATTGGTGCTTCATTCATAAGAAAATCTTTTGTTCGAAATCATTTCAGAGAGTTACATGGCTTCATCATTGAAGAACACGTCCACAGCGATGTCTGCGGTCACTTCATCACAGATCACCTTGCCTCCTCCACCGGCAGGATCTCAGAGAAATACTGAGAAGAGATCAACTCCCACTTCCTCTAAACCTCTATCTTCTTCTGCTATGAATTCTTCTATTCCCAGTACTAGTGATGTATTTGCTTTAATTTTGCAGATGAAGGATCGTATGCAGCGGCAAGATGAAACTAACGAAAGGATCCTCAGGGAAATTGGAGATCTCAAAAGACAAAAGAAAGCGGCAGAGGATCATTCTCCACTGATGCCCAAATCCTTGAGCTTTGATACTCCAATGATCACTTCCCAGCCATCAGGGATCCCGGACGTGCAAATTATAGGGGAGTCAAGAGGATCACATCTCAACTCGGCAGCAATGACTCAGACATCAGGCTCACATTTTCAGCCCGTAGGATCCTATCCTCAGTACATGGGATCCTTCAGGAATTCGGGAGCCTATCCGGAGACACAGCAGTTTCCAGGATCCTACTTTGTTCCAGGATCATCCCAGGTTCAAGGATCCTCCTTTGCTTTGTTCCAGGATCATCCCAGGTTCAAGGATCCTCCTTCGTTCCAGGATCATCCCAGATACCAGGATCCTTACAGATGCCAGGATCCCTAAAAAGTTTGCAAACAGGAAGTCTAGATGTCCATCAAGGGGACTTCATTCCAATGCAGACCATTGCTTCCACTGGTCCCTCCGTTGTTCCAGAATCCCAGCAATATGGATTCCCTAACTTGAACCCAATGGGAGGTAACACTTTAAATAATTATCCTACTACTAACCTTGGATTCATGCAGGATACAGGTACCGATCATGCTATGGCCAGGGAATTACAGAAACTAAAGGACATGATCTCAAGTGTTCCAGGGGTAGTCAAGCCTATCCCAGAGATTGCAGATGGAAGCCACAAGGTATCTCGTTTTGCACCACCAATTTGTGACGCAGAGGTACCCAAAAGGTTCCATATCCCTACCATGAAGTTGTATGATGGCACAACGGATCCGGAGGAGCATATAGCACAATACAGGGAGAGGATGGAGATCAATCCTATCCCAGAAAAATTGAAGGAAGCATGCCTATGTAAAGGATTTGGATCTACTCTTACTGGATCAGCTCTTAAGTGGCTGCTAAGTCTTCCCCCTTACTCTATTACTTCATTTGCCAATTTAGTTAATTTATTCAATAACCAATTCTCTTGTAGTAGAAAATTTGAAAAATTAACTAGTGATTTGTACAGGATAACTCAAAATCATAACGAATCATTAAGGGATTATATAACTAAATTTAGTAAAGAATCCTTGGACATTCCCAACTTGGATATGGCTACGGCTGTTGAAGCCTTCAAAATGGGACTGCTTAAGGATTCATTATTCTATGATGATCTTGTTATGACACCATGCAGGAATTTAGATGAAGTAAGAACTCGAGCACTCAGGTTTATCCGGCTAGAGGACGACAAGAGGATCCAGGAAAGACAAGTAGGATCCTCAAAACAAGATAAGCAAGGATCCTCCTTCAAAAGCAACAAGTTCAAATCCTACCATAGAAACGAGAACAAGAATGTGCATGCTGTTGACCAAGAAGAGGATGATGAAGAATATCCTCCAATCTCAGAATATTGTTTTTCCGTTGATAATCATGAACTGATCCTTGCAATGCAGAACCTAGGAGAAAAAGCCAGATGGCCCAGGAAGAATGATAAACCATCCGGGACTAAGGATAAGTCCAAATGGTGTGCATACCATGAGGATTTCGGGCATCTAACTGAAGATTGCATAGCCTTAAGAAAAGAAATTGGATACCTGCTAAGCAAGGGGCATCTAAAAGAATTGTTGGGGAGAAAAAAGCAAAGGACCCAGGATCCTGAAAGGATCCCTGAAAAGGCTCCAGCACCTCCGGCAAACGCACAAGTGATTAACTTCATATCCGGAGGATCAGACATTTGTGGTACATCCTTTTCAGCGGCCAAAAGACATGCAAAAGAATCAAAAATGGATAATGGAGAAAGGCCTATTAGAACCTCAAGTGTCTCAGAAGGGAAGATGATAACATTTGATGAGGATGATCGCATTAACGTTCAGGATCCTCACCATGATAGCTTAGTTATCACTCTCTTTATCTCTAATCATTTTGTCCGCAGGATCCTTATTGACGGAGGGAGCTCAGTGAACATTATCCAGCTTGATGTCTTGAAGAAGATGGGAATTCCAGAATCAGACATCATACCAAGATCCTCCGTGCTTGTTGGATTCAGTGGGGAAACGAAGAAAACTCTGGGGGACATCAAACTCCCAATCTACGTGGAAGGATTACATAATTACCAAAAATTTTGTGTTATTGACTGTTTATCCTGTTGCAACGTTATCCTTGGCAGGCCTTGGATACATGACATGAAAGCAGTTCCATCTACCTACCATCAATGTGTGAAGCTCCCTAGCCCATGGGGGATAATCAAGATCGACAGTGATCAGCAAGAGGCTAAGGATTGTTATACCTCATCTATGAAGCCAACCTCGAAGCCAAGGGAACAATAGCAATTACAGTATCCTCCAAGGAATGTCTTGGAGGCAAGGGAACAAGATGTAGATGAAATCCTCTTGGATCCTAGTGATCCTGAATCAAAAATCTATATCGGATCAGGGATCCTTGGCAACATGAAAGAAGACATGATATCCTTCCTCAAAAGAAGAAAATCTACCTTTGCTTGGAAACATGAAGATATGACAGGTATATCTAAGGATATTATTACTCACAAACTTGGCATTGACAGGTCTATCAAGCCAATCCATCAAAAAAGGAGGAAGTTTGCACCAGAAAGGAATGCCATTATCCAAGAAGAAGTAGAGAGACTACTTCGAGCAAGTATGATCAGAGAGGTAAAGTATCCAAAATGGTTAGCCAATGTGGTTGTTGTCCAAAAGAAAAACGGAAAGTGGAGGGTATGTGTCGATTTCACTGATTTGAATAAGGCATGTCCCAAGGATCCTTTCCCATTACCCCACATTGACTCTATGGTGGATGCAACAGCGGGGCATGAACTGTTAACTTTTATGGATGCATCATCTGGATTCCAACAAATCCAGATGGAACCATCTGACCAAGAGGATACAGCCTTTATGACTCCAACCGGTTTATATTGTTATATTGCCATGCCTTTTGGACTAAGAAATGCAGGTGCAACATATCAAAGGCTGGTAAATATGATGTTCAAGGATCAAATTGGAAAAACTATGGAGGTGTACATAGATGATATGGTGGTCAAGTCAAAGAAAGCTGAGGATCACCTAAGGGACTTGGAAGAAGCATTCGATATCCTTGATAGTTACAACATGAAACTTAATCCTTCAAAATGCCATTTTGGTGTTAAGGCAGGAAAGTTCTTAGGGTACATGGTAACCCAGAGGGGCATTGAAGCAAGCCCGGAACAAATCAAAGCATTAATAAATAACAAATCTCCTGCCAATGCCAAGGATGTTCAAAGACTGACAGGCAGGATAGCGGCTTTGAACAGATTCATATCGAAATCCTCAGAAAAATGCAGAGAATTTTACGATATCCTAAGGAAGAATAAGAAGTTCGAATGGACTGAGAAGCATGAGAATGCTTTACAAGCCCTAAAAGAGTATATGTCCTCAGCACCAGCATTAGCAAAACCGGAAAAAGGAGATGTGTTATCCTTATATCTAGCGGTATCCTCAACAGCTGTAAGTGCTGTCCTTGTTAAGGATCACGAAGGTACACAATATCCTATCTACTATGTAAGTAAAAGTCTACCTGATGCCGAATCCAGGTACTCACACCTCGAAAAACTTATCCTTGCATTAATCATGGCATCGACTAAGTTAAGGCATTATTTTGAAACCCATACTATTGTTGTTAAAACTAATTTTCCAATTAAGAATGTCCTCAGGAAACCGGATATGTCAGGAAGAATGGCTAAGTGGGCAGTGAAGCTTAGTGCCCATGATATAAGATACGAACCAAGAACAGCCATTAAATCTCAAGCATTAGCTGACTTTGTGGCTGATTTCAGTAGTGATCTACAAAAGGAAGCAGAATTGGAGGTCCAGCAGCTGGATGAGACCAAGGATCCTTGGATCCTACACACTGACGGATCCTCAAATATCAAAGGCACAGGGCTAGGGATCCTACTAAAATCGCCACAGGGGGACATAATACCCCACTCCATAGCCTGTGAGTTCCAAGCGACTAACAATGAGGCTGAGTATGAAGCCCTAATTGCTGGCTTACAAATCGCTAAGGATATGGGGGTAAAGTATCTTAACGTATATGTAGATTCATTATTGATCACTAATCACTTTAACGGATCCTATGCTGTTAAAGGTGAAAAACTAACCAAATATTTAGAGATAGTCAAAGAATTGGCACTCTCTTTTGTTTCTTTCAGCTTGACACAGGTACCAAGGGAGGAGAACACAGGGGCTGATGCATTGGCCAACCTAGGATCATCCTTGAAAATTCCAGAAGATATAAGTATCCCTATCATCCATATCCTGGCTCCTGCTATTGAAAATCAGGTGGCCATGGAAATAGTAGAGGATACTGCAGTAATCCCTAGTGAAGAAGCTCAACCTTATTCAGGATCATGGATCCCACCAATAATGAAATACTTGCAAAACGGAGAGATTCCAATGGGAGAAAATCCTAGAGCTTTCAGGATCAAGGTATCTCAATTCACAATCTTGAATAATGTGCTATATAAACGATCCCTTGCAGGACCATATTTAAGATGTATTGAGGATCCTGAAATTGAAGAAGTGTTGAGGGACTTCCATGAAGGAGATTGTGGAAACCACACTGGGGGCAGGGCATTATTCTCGAGGATCCTTAGAACAGGATACTACTGGCCAACCATGAAAAGGGATGCTATAGAGTATGCTAAGAGGTGTGATCCTTGCCAAAGACATAGCAATATCCTTCACCAACCAGCTGAATTACTACACCCCATACCATCCTCTTGGCCATTCATGAGATGGGGAATGGATATAGTTGGCAAGCTCCCTAAAGCACCTGGTGGAAAAGTATTTATGCTTGCCATGACTGACTATTTTTCCAAGTGGATAGAAGCTGAAGCCTTCGCTCAAGTCAGAGAAAAGGAAGTCATATCCTTCATTAAAAGAAACATTATAACTAGATTTGGCATTCCCTCTGAAATTGTATGTGATAATGGCTCCCAATTCATTGGAAGTAGAACCACTAACTTTTGTGACAGTTGGGGAATCAAGATGATCACATCAACACCAGTTCACCCACAAGCCAATGGTCAAGCAGAATCATCCAACAAGATCATCATCAACAATCTGAAGAAGAAGCTAGGATCCAAGAAAGGGAAATGGGCAGAAGAGTTACCTTATGTGCTATGGGCTGATAGGACAACTCCCAAGAATGCCACTGGTCAAACACCCTTCTCTTTAGTATTTGGGGCAGAAGCAGTGATCCCAACAGAGATGGTGATCCCAACTGCTAGAACAAGTGCTCGTGATCCTGAAGAAAATGCTACAATCCTAGCTCAGGATTTGGATACTATTGAGGAAAACAGGGATCTAGCTAGGATAAGGATGGCAAGCTACCAACAAAGGATGGCTGGTGCCTACAACAAGAATGTCAGGATAAGGAAGTTCCAAGTCGGAGATATGGTGTTGAGAAAAGCATTTCAAAATACTATCAATCCTGCTGACGGGAAGCTAGCACCAAAATGGGAAGGTCCCTTACTTGATTGAAGCTGAAGCAGGAAAGGGGGCATACAGGTTGCTAACCATGGAAGGAAACTTGTTACCAAGAGCCTGGAATGCTGTTCACTTAAAGAAATATTTCATGTGAACATGATCCTTCCTGCATGTGATCCTTACATTGAAGTATCCTTGAAGGATCCTGGAGATATCGGTGATCTTACTCTGGTAATATGCTTATCCTAAAACTATTGCATTTTCTTACTTTTTGCCTAAGGATAAGGATCATGTATCCTTCATCCTCTACTCACAAACCATTTGAGTTATGATAGTTCAGGTATCTTCAGCAAATCGTCAAAGATCTCCAAAAGCACCACAGATCCTTGGGTACAACCCCAGTTATCCTTGGGATTATCCCCAGTTTCCGCCAGCAGCGCACGATGATCCTGGTATAGTTCACGTCTTTGGGACCAGTACCCACTTTCGGGGCTGACAACCTCATCGTACTGGCTATATTTAGGATCCAACGTATAATGGTGGACGCACCATACATCCGTTCCTAAGGTTTCTAACGTTTTCACGTTAGCTAAGGTTTTGACATTTTCATGTCACTAAGTTTGGATAGTTGCCAGAAAGGGCCATACTCCAGTTTACATACGATCCTTTGGGCTTGTCCCCAGTTATCCTATGGGCTTGTCCCCAGTGATCCTCTGGGATCATTCTCAGTTATACTTTGGGCATGTCCCCAGTTACTAATTTATCTTTTACATTGGCTTAGTCCCAAGTTATATCTCACTTTTCAGGTTTTGGAAGTCTAAACATATAAGGGTCCTTAATCCTTATTAACTATCAAAGTCTTATCTATGATTGTCTTGATTGAAGGTTAGGATCCTAACGTGGATCCTCAGGTATGATCCTTGACTATTTTTGATTATACTCTTTATCCTAACCAACCCTGATACTTTGACAACCGAACCTATGATCCTTGAACTAAAACACTTTGGGAATTTTCAATATGAGGATATTTGATCCAGGATCATATCCTAAGTTTATTAAACACTTTGTCAACTCTTGTTATTTTAACAAATATAGCAACTGAGAAATAAGAGGATTATTGAAGGATAACAACACAAGATAAGCCAGAAAAGTTAAGTTATATTATTAAACAAAAGGATCATTAACCCTTTCAAAAAGTTGTCAAAATTGCCAACCCACATTTCTACCAGCAAAACGTGGCCCGTCCACATGGGTTGGCAAAGGGTGTCCATTGTCTATGCGGTCTTAGCATTTTGCAGGAAATAAAGGCGGCAGGATCACAAAGGCTTCATCCCCCAAACAGAGGATCCCTTCACCTTTTGTAATCCTACCTATTGTTCAAAGGATCCAGGATCCTTAACCCTAAGAAACTATTGTTCGAAGATTACAGACCATAATTGTTTCAAACATCAACAACCTCAAAAAACCACTACCAATCCTAAAAAATTGGGCTCCGGCCTAGTCTCGAAATATCCATCATCGCCCAATCATGCAGCCTACACCTTCGCTGCTTCATCACCACCAGCATCTCCACCTTGATCCTTCTCAGCATCACCACCTTCCAGCATGGGGATCTCCTCAGCCTCATCCTCGTCCTCCAGGTCTGCCAGCCTTGCCTTCCAACCTTCAACATCCCACGAGCTTTTGTCAAAGGTAGGATCCTGAGCCTCCTCGGCCATCTGAAGTTGTATCTTATACATAGCAATTGCCGCGGAGACCTTAGCATCTTGGGTGATCTCCTGCTTCTCGTTATCCATATCAATCAACCTCTGAGCAGCCTCAGCCTTCATGACCCGGAGTTCCTTCTCAAGATCTCCTATCTTGAGATCCTTAAGCACGCCCATTTGTTGAAGGTCAGCAATCTGGCTCTCTTGGTCCTCAACATGGCCAAGATAGGTCTCAATCTCGGCAAGTTTCTGCAACAGGAGAAGAAAAAGATAAGCATAAGATCATATGATCCTCAAGAAAAGCAGGATATGCTAGGAGGATAACCTACAGGGGCAGTGATCCTTACCTCATTCACATAGTCAAGGAATTGCTGACGGAGGAGGGGAAATCCTTGTAGATCTTCAGTAGTCTTCCTCTTCTTCCCCTTGCCCCGGATAGACGCTTTGGGAGCTGATGCTGAAGGACTGGCAGCAGGAGCCTTCTTCTTTGAAGACGTAACATTGGCAAGATCACTTAACCCAAATTTAGAAGCTGATTTGACAGACCTGGCAGACTTTCCGGCACCTACACAATCAAAAAACAAGATAAGTTGCTTTGTTAATCAAACAATCCTACATATAATTTATTTTCTGTAAGGATACTTACTTGACATAGTGGCAGATGCAGAGGATACTTCTTGAGAATCTTGGACGGTGACCTGGAAACTTCTGACTTCAGGATTAAGCTTTTTAAAAGCTAGAACTCTCTCTTTTGCAGCAGGGCTTAATTTCAGATGAGCAATGGATATAGCTGCACAAGAAATAAAAAGAGATATTAGTGATCCTCATCATATGGGACAAGGCTGACAATGATCCTTAGAGGATCCTCTATCCTACCATGAGTGGCCCATTCTTTGGGCAGATCCTTCCCATCCGGGATGGAATCCCTTCTAACAAAGAAAAAACGACGCTTCCAGTTAGGATCATTCTTGGTGACCTTGAAGACAGGGTGATCCTCCCCGGCTTTCCGTTTCAGCAGATACCGGTAAGAGCCAAAAGTGGTAAGATCGTAAAACTCGGCCAACTCCGTCATCCCCAGATCAATCCCTCTCTGCTCAATGATCCTTTCGAAGGTATACAGAACCCTCCAGATCATCGGCATAGCTTGGATATAAGAGATGCCGGTTAAAGAAAAGAAGGATTGGGTGAAGGATGGAAAAGGATATGAATACCCTATGGTGAATGGAGTAGCAGGAAAGGCCACCCAGGTATCCGAAACAGAATCACTCAGAGCGGTAGGTGTGAAGGACTTGAAAACCGCATTCGCCGGAAAACAATGACGAATTCTGTCTATGTGAACATCAGTAAAACAACACCTCTCCGTAGGAGAATCCTTGATAATCCCCTGGCTTTTTAAAGGACTATCCTTCTTAGAATCCTTGTGTGGAGAATTCCGGAGCAACATGTTTATGACAAGACGGAAACAGAGTAGAAGCAAAAAACAGAGCAAAGGGAAGGAAGAAGGGAAAGAGAGAAGAAGAGGATACCTGATCAAGTCTTCGGTTGTGATTATAAAGGGAAGATACCTCGAATTTAAATACCGAATGATCCTAACCCTATCTCCTATTTATAATGATGATTTGCAGGGATTGTCACATCTGTGACGTAATTATCACAACGGCTAGTCCATGTGTAACGGCTAGTTATCCGGAATCGCCCGTTAGAGATAAGATCAAAACAAAATATAACTCGTCTATTTACAATTAACTCCTTATATTTTGGGGGCAATTGTTAGGGCTGGATTTTTATTATAGGTGATCCTTACACATGATCCTAACCAGTGATCCTTGTTTCTTTGGCAGACAGTGATCCTCCGCAGAACTTCAAGATCAGGATCATGGGGAATTATGGTGATCCTCATACTAACGGCCACTTCCACTCAATACAATATTGTTTTGCAGGAACATCTAGCAGGATATGCTCTAGACATCATGATCCAGGAACGCGTCTTCACAAATATGGCAAGAGCTTAATCGAAGAAAGACGTTGCACAGGATATGGAAACTAGGCTTGATTTATGGGCAGCAATTTAGGCTAGATTGTCTTTATTTCTAAAGGGGTAATGAGCTGATAATTAGTCATTTTACCTAAAATAGGTCACCTACACACATATAAGTACCACCCTTCTTCATTCGGAAGAACACACACGACATACGACACAACTCACATACACTTAGACACTCAGTGATCCTTGTACTCAGCTCATTATCATCCAAAGTTGTAATCATATTTTTGTTATATTGAAGTTGGTGATCGGTAGTTGCCATCACCCGAGGTTTTTTATGCCGGAGATCATTCATTGATCAAGGGCTTTTTCCTCGTATAAATCATCGTGTCTTTGCATCTTTATCACAAAAGTGATCCTTTACTTTCATAATTAACCAAGCATCATACCCCGTTTTCATAAAGTTTGGTTACATTATCCTTGTGTGATTTTTGACCAAAACAATAGGCACTTAATTTTACTGACCACTTAGCCATTCTACCCGACATTTCAGGTTTCCTAAGCACATTCTTAACAGGATAATTAGTTTTAACATGAATCCTATGTGTCTCAAAATAATGTCTAAGCTTAGTTGATTCCATAACTAGGGCTAATATCATTTTTTCTAGATGAGAATATCTAGTTTCAGCATCTAATAAACTTTTACTAACGTAATAGACAGGATACTGCTGACCTTCATAATCCTTTACAAGGACAGCACTTACTGCATTCCCTGATACTGCGAGATATAGTGATAATTGTTCACCATCCTTGGGCTTCATCAATAGAGGTGCGGTTGAAAGATATTGCTTTAATTCCTGTAAGGCTGCTTCATGCTTTTCTCCCCACTCGAACCTCTTATTCTTCTTCAGGATATCGTAGAATTCCTTGCATTTTTCCGAGGATCTTGATATAAATCTGTTTAATGCTGCTACTCGCCCTGTTAATCTTTGAACATCTTTCATATTTGAAGGTGACTTGATATCCAAGATAGCTTTAATCTGCTCTGGGCTTGCTTCTATCCCCCTTTTAGTCACCATGTATCCTAAAAACTTTCCTGCCCCCACTCCAAAATGGCACTTGGCAGGATTTAGTTTCATATTATACTGGTCCAGGATATCAAATGCTCCTTTAATATCCTGGAGATGATCCTCAGCCTTCTTGGATTTGACTACCATATCGTCAATGTACACCTCCATGGTGTCCCCCAGTTTGTCTTTAAACATCATGTTTACCAATCTCTGGTACGTTGCACCTGCATTTTTTAAACCAAAAGGCATAGCAGTATAACAGTAAATACCTGTTGGTGTCATGAAAGCAGTATCCTCCTGGTCTGAAGGTTCCATTTGGATCTGCTGGAATCCTGAGGATGCATCCATGAAGGTTAACATTTCATGACCGGCAGCGGCATCCACCATCGAGTCTATATGAGGCAGAGGGAATGGGTCTTTAGGACATGCTTTGTTCAAGTCTGTGTAATCTACATAAACTCTCCATTTCCCATTCTTCTTTTGAACCACGACCACATTTGCTAGCCACTTGGGAAATTTGACTTCCTGATCATTTTGGACTTCAATAGTCTTTCAACCTCTTCTTGAATAATTATGTTTCGTTCTAGAGCAAACTTCCTTCTCTTTTGCTGGACAGGCTTGAAAGACCTGTCAATTCCAAGCTTGTGAGTTATGATATCCTTAGAAATACCTGTCATATCCTCATGCTTCCATGCGAATGTTGACATCCTGCATTTCAAAAAGTTAGTTAACTGATTTTCAATATCCTGAGGGATATTGGTTCCTACAAGCACCGAGATATTTGGATTATTCTGGTCCAGGATAATTTTCTTAACATCCTGCTGTGAAGCCTCCACAATATCCTGGGCTCACATCTTTAATTGCTATCCTGCTTTGGATTTTGTTGAGGATTTCATCGAGGATGAGTAACATTCCTTTGCCTCCTGTTGATCACTTTTCACCTTGACAACCCCCCAAGGAGTAGGGATCTTGATGCACTGATGATAGGTTGATGGCACAGCTTTCATATCATGGATCCATGGCCTACCCAATATGATATTGTAGCAGGATAAGGAGTCCATGACACAGAAGCGTTGTATTGAGTTGACTCCTTCGACATATACGGGAAGTTTTATCTCCCCAACAGTATTCTTTGCTTCTCCACTAAACCCTACAAGCACAGTGGACTTTGAGGTAATCTCCATCTCGTGGATGTTCATTCTCTTCAAGGTTTCCAATTGGATGATGTTGACTGAGCTGCCATTATCCACCAGTATCCTGCGTACAAAGTGATTAGCAACATATAAAGTTATTACCAGGGCATCATGATGAGGATCTTGGACAGTATCCATGTCATCACTATCGAACGTGATCATTTTATCAGTCGTGATGGTTGACATCCTGGTTGGCTTATCTCCCCTTTTTGCCTTAGCCTCTTTCGCATGTCTTTTTGCAGTAGAGTATGTGGTTCCACAAATGTCGGATCCTCCTGAAATAAAGTTAATTATCTTGGCATCCGCAGGCGGTGATGCCGCATGTTCAGGATCCTTCTCAGTATCCTGACCCTTACTCCTCTTTCTTCCCAGAAGATCCTTCAGATAACCTTTGCTCAGGAGATAGCTTATTTCCTTCCTCAGAGCAATGCAATCCTCTGTGACATGTCCAAAATCTTCATGGAAGGCACACCATTTGGATTTATCCTTCCAATCAGCTTTCTGTTGGTTCTTCCTAGGCCACCTCGCTTTGTCTCCTAAACCCTGCATAGCATACATCAGTTCAGGTATATTAACAGAAAAACAATATTCTGACAACTCAGGATACTCCTCAGGATCCTCGTCTTGGACAACGTTCACTCTTTTGTTTTCATTTTTATCATACAGCCTAGAGCGGTATGGTTTATGTGAAGATTCTGATTGCCTGTTCGTTGATTCATATGTTGAGGATGCATTCATCCTTTCTTGCATTTTCTTATCATCTTCAAGCCTGATATATCGCAAAGCCCTGTTTCGAGCTTCGTCCAAGTTCCTGCAAGGATTCATCACAAGATCCTGATAAAACTGGGAATCCCTTTGTAGTCCCATCTTGAATGCTTGGACTGCTGTAGCAACATCAAGATGTGGGATATCCAAGGATTCCCTGCTGAATTTGTTCACATAATCCCTTAGGGATTCTTAAGGTCCCTGTGTTATCCTGTAGAGGTCACTTGTTAGTTTTTCAAAGCTTCTACTGCAAGAAAACTGACTGTTAAACAAATTAACTAAATGAGAAAATGATGTAATTTAATGAGGTGGAACATTTAGAAGCCATTTCAAGGCTGATTGTTAGAGTAGAGCCGAAGCCTTTGCACAAGCATGCTTCCTTAAGTTCTGGTGGGATAGGGTTAATCTCCATCCTCTCCCTATACTGGGCAATATGCTCCTCAGGATCCGTCATCCCATCATACAGCTTCATGTTAGGAGTCTGGAATCTCTTTGGGATTTCTGCATCACAAATGGGGTGAGCAAAGCGGGATATATTGTGACTATCCCGGGATACTTCCGGTATAGGCTGCACTATCCCAGGCACACTTGATATCATATCCTTCAACTTTTGAAGCTCTCTGGTTATCGCTAATGTCACACCTGCATCCTACAATGATCCAAGATTATTAGTAACAGGGATACTGGTGTTAACGGACAAGTTACCAGCTTGGTGATTCTGGTCATATCCTGGAGCGCATCCTGGAGCATATCCTGGATTTCTCACAGTTGACACCCTGACCGAAGATGGTATCTCCGGAATATGACTTTGGGAATGGCTCGGCATAATATTCCCCCTGTTATCCTCAGTATATACTGCCGAACTGAAGTTCAAAGATCTAGGCTGCAAGGGAGTGACATGTCACACCCCAACCAATGGCGGAAACATCGGGATGAGACGAAGTGTGAAGATTGCTAGAGACATCATAACGCTATTTGTGACAATATTTAATAAACCGATTTCATTTCATAATTCATTTGTCAACGTTACAAAGAAATCAAATAACGTCAAGTTCAAGGAATTAGAATACAACATAATCAAAATTGATACAACGATTAAACCTAAACGTCTATATGTGTATCTAGGCATCAACGCTACTTCATTTCATAGCATCATCATCCTCAACCTGTAACATGTTTAAAATAAAGTTCAATGCAAAAGCAAAGGCGAGTATACAAGTTTAAGCATAAGTATAAGTATAAGTATAAAAGTTTAAAACGAATCCACATGGCAACTTAGTTTATACGAGATCAACCTATCGTGGCATGCAATATTTCTAGCCAACCTCTGTTTACGCAAGTAAGTTTAATTAATTCAACATGACCCAAGTTTAAGGGGGGCGGTGCGTTACTCCTATAGCGCTATACATGTCGAAGGGAGGCTCGTGAGAGCTAATGACTAAAACATATCACATAAGTATGGTCCACGTAAGCATCAAGTATCATAACATAGTATTCATGTATAAGGATTGTTTTGTGCATTGCATAAAGAATAAGTTTAAGTGTAGTTTAATAGTAAAACATGTTACACACCAAAAAGTGGTAAACATAAAAAAGGGGGTTGCGAGTATACTCACG